>NW_020955588.1:45974-123250 GCF_003031625.1 Empidonax traillii
GACAAAGAGCATTTATCTTTCTGCTAATATTCCAGTGGTTGAAATAAACAACATAACATTTAAAAATATACATAAGCATAAACTTTTAGTATAAATCATGGGATGCTAATCACAAACTGCTAATTGATAATATATTTTGATGGAATAATCATTTTAACAGCTTATAAGCCAGATACTTTAAATGTGAGGAATTTGATATAGTATTGTTCAAAATAGTGCATTTCACTAACATGAAGCAAATTAACATATTGTTACTTAAAGTTTTGCAAAAAGACTCCGGACATGAGGAGGTACAACATCACCACAGATCCAGACTTAAGTAGGTTCATTTGCTGGGGATGGTTTTGCCCTTTTTACTGACACTCACTGCTCACAGAGAAAAGTCAAGAAATTGTGAACCAAGAGAGACACTGAAACACCAACTCACTGGAACACAGATGAAGTACCAGAAATGTTGGGAAAAGAGAGCACTTGGCCCAGAATTCCGATCTCTCACCTGCAGTCACAGTTAGGCAAATACCTTCCACAGGCACATTTTTCTTACTAAAGTTGCCTTTGTCTGCAGAAGTGATTAGAACCAAAAACATGCAGAATGATTATTTATTAATGCAGGAAGGATGCAGGGTAGAGTTTTCTCTGCATGCTTCTGTTGCAAGAATACAAAAATCAGCTAAGCTACAAATGTCCCTCATCAAAGAAACAAGACTTGTAGTAATTTTGTCCTCATATGTATGCCTACACTGTGATTTTACCACCAACTGGATAATTTCTTCTTGTTTCTTATTTCTCTTTGTTAAGGAAGGCAGGGAAATAGCTAGTTATTTGGATAAACACAACACTGAATAGCAAAATTGGTTTTTCACAAATGTATTGTAACAAAATCACTTTTCAGCCTGGAAAATGTACTGAGGTTTGTTAAATCCGCAAAGGATTCTTCAGTATGTTCGCTTTTTCTTTAAACCTTGATACATTTCTGCAAAGCAAACTTGCAGAGGGTTTTTTAAGAATATTTGCAGAGTGTGATATACAGTCCTGATACTTCAGATTTTTACGGACGCTGCAAAATGGGAATAGACTTCTTTTTGTTAAAAGAACTTACTGTTTTTTAAAGGTAACTCCCCTTGTAAATTAGGGCTTCTCCTGCAGGCTGAGAGGAAAGCTAAGGCCACACAACTGCACCTGTGTGGAAGCTGCAAAGGCTCCCAGGGAGCTGCAGGGCTTGATGCCCTGGCACAAGAGGCCCCTCAGCCTTTCCCCTCCATAGAAGCCAATGTCCAACTTTAACTGTGCAAGGGGGAAAGAAACTGAGCACCCTCTGATAGAGAGAATTCCAGACTAAAGAACCTTCAGGTCCTGTAGTAATATTTCTCTCCCATCCAAGATCATGCTGCAGGAGGAGGCAAATACCTGATTCTCATCTTATGGAGAAAGCAGGAAGACTTAATTGTCAAATGTCATTTTCCAGTCCTACCTCTCTAAAATTCTCTCATATTCCACAATAAGACATCACAATTTTAGATAAAAGAAGCTTTACAGACTGTATGAATGTTATTTGCATGAAGGGGCGCAGGGAAGGAATACATCCCTCCCCACTTCTTCACTAGAATAAAGAGGCTCATTAGCAAGTAGTTGGAGACTGTATCAAAAGAATTAGTTGTTCTTTAAAAAGCAGTAAACTATAGTTTGAAACGAGCATATATAGACACATAGGGTCTAGATGCCACAAGTTTGCCCTCCCCAGTAGTCTGACCTCAGCAGTTCATTGGAGGAGCAGGGATTTACTGAGGCAGCCAGCAGACACCTCTCACTGCAAAGCATGTACTCCCTTTTCCTCAATTGTTACCAAATTTGTGCACTAAAATCACTTTCTTATAAGGTATCATTACGGAAATTCCACGGACAATGACCCTATACAGTACATACCAATTTTGGCCATTAGAAAAACAAACGCAATCAGTAATGAAATTACCGGCAATTTTCAGCTTTCACACCCTTCGGAGCACGCTACGTGGTTACAAAATGAAACGGTTCTTGTACAGATTTGTTACAAGATGGCCAGTCTTTAGTGATAAAGAGGTCAAATTCCCTATTGGAATTCACCCAAGAAATCTAATTCCCCATAGGATTTCAAGGAGACATTCACTCCAGTTCACTCATTTACAATGTGTCATTTAGAAAAGTCTGGTTTGCCACTATTAATAGAATTGTTCAGTATCACACTACTTAATAATTTGAGTTCCCCTGCAATACATTTATTACAAATTAGCTTAAATTTCAGTGGGTTTGATTCTTTTGGTGCTTTTGAGGCCAGTTCCTCTTACCTGCCCTTTCCCTTTCTGACTGACTCTCTTTATTTCACAAGCTTTTCACTAGAAGTCGGCCCAAACAGGAACCATGCATCCAACTTGATGATGCTGATTCAAACCTACTTTGATTCCACACTTCCATGAGGAATGCTTTCAGTACTCCTACAGGATTTGACTAACAACTTCTGACAAACTCAAAGATTCAGCATCTGGGAGTTCATTATCTCCACCAACACAGGAGCAGAAGCAGGAGCTCAATGTAACACCCTTGTCTTTAGCTCAAAGAAACACTCAGGCATGTCTAGCAGAAATAATTGAGACAGGAGATCATAATACCAGCACATATAAGCAGATGAGTTAAAAAGATCATCTGGGCTCCCTCATGACTCCCTCTGTGAGGGACCTTAGACAGAGGGGAGAACATACAGGAATTCTGTTCCTGAGTACAGGAGAAGTGTCTCAAATGGCATCTCAGTCTTTGCCTTTTCAAATACATCAGTGTTGGCACTTGACACTGGTACAGGCCTTGTGGTGTTCAACTTGGGGATCAGTGATTATTGCTCAGATCTCCTTTAAGTCATTCATTTGTTCTTAACAAGTTTGAGTAATGAGGATTCCCAAGGCAGAATCATCCACACTAATTACGGATACATATGAAAAGTTATGAGAGGTTTGGTGAGAATTACTAAAGATAATAAAGGTAGTAGATATATTTTAAGTAAGAAAATGTCAGGAACAAAACACTTTCAACTCTTGAAATAAAAGTTTTAAATCTTTAGTCTCTGACTGGGACATCATATTATTATTAAATCATTGTAAAATGAGATGACTGGGTAGCAGTCTTCAGGCCAAAAACATTTTCATCATCAATACTCAACATCCAGATCTCATGGGACACAGTACACAGGGGAAAATTATAACAGCAGCCCCCTCCAACAAGTGAGGAAAGCAGGATACTTGTCGTTGTGTTATCATTCATGCTTTCCACACACCTGCAAGAAAGCAGGTAGGAAGGAAAACCCCTTAAATGGGCTTTTAATGATGAAACTCCACAAGATCCTCAATACGCTACTCCAATGACTCTACCAGCTCTATTAACATTAACCTTACACTGAGGATCCATCAAGAAAAGAAATGCAAATAAAATGCAAAAGATATAGACACGGGGGGGAGGGAACCCACAATGACAAAAGGAAAGTTGTACCCCAAAGTACCTAAAAAAAGAGCTATTGAAGGAACAGATGCTCAGCCTTTCAAGGACCACATCCCCAGGGGTAGACAAGAATCAAGAAAATTCTACCCAAATCCAACAGAATTCCTGAATTCAGATGCTGAAAAGTAATACCCACAAATGGATCTGGATTTCTCTCAGTTTTCATCCCTGTTTTATTTATCCCTATTTCAAAATTAGTTTTCCTGTGAATTGCTTTTGCAAATTGGTAATATTCCAGCTTACAAAGCAAATTTTACAAAATGAGATTATTATGTACTTTAAATTTTAAAATTCCTACTAATTTACACTGATCTTTTTTCATAATACAATTGTGTTTGACCAAATGGACATAATGTTTTTCCTTCCTGAGTTCTGTAAACATGACAGAAAAAATAAATATGAGGCTAAGAATGTATTAGTAATTAGAATATATTAGTAATTAAGTAGTAAATCCCTTTCGCATAAATTAAAAATTGCAAAATCTAAAATCTCATTAAATAGATGAAAATTTCAGAGGCTATATAAGCCAATAAATAAGATCAGAATGGGGTAAATTTTTTTATTGCATGTGTCTTCTGTTATCAAAGCTCTATATGTTCACGATATTTTCCCCAACTTACTGACACGAAATCACTTTGGCAGGGGGGAACAGAAGAGGTGTGAAGATCATTGCTGCCCTGGGTATGTTAGGAGGCAGCAACCACAGGCCCCGGTCATCTAAGAGGACAAACACTTGGTACTCAAATTACTATAAATAAACATCCCAAAATGGATCACACATCACATACCCACAGCTCCTGTTTTACTGCACGCACTATTGCACGAGAAAAACAAAACACTTCAAGATCTGCCATTGTTACAGTGCTGATAAAGGACTCAAGAATTCTGATTTTATTTAAACCTGTAACTTGCAAAAGCCTTTGGCTCTCCTTGAACTAAAAGCTGTGGATCTGCCCTTTTCTCCTCTGTACTTTCAACATAATAGGTATTATTACCCATAACTTTTTATTTAAAAGAATTGTGCAGCCAGGAAAATGAATGAATTTAATTATCAATGCAGTGTGAAAAAAATCATTAGAGCAAGAGCCTGGAACACTACGTATTAAAAATAAACAAAGGCTATTAAAGACAGTTTTTAAAAGCGTCATTCTTTCTTCAATTCTTAAAATGTAAGCAATACAAACACAGAATCAAGAGAACCATATGTAAACAACTGTAATTATTGGCAAAAGATGACCCTAAGAAAATGCTAAATGACTGACTGGATCATTTAACTTTAAATCTATACTTTATGTGGCAATATGGAGAGGTCATTTGATTGCTATGCATAAAAAATTTAGAATTCTAATATGATCTAAAAGTTTCACCTTCATAAGAGAAAATTTTCATTATAAAATTGTATTTAATGGCATTCATACATATCTGCCACCTCAGTTTTGTAATATTATATTTCTATAGGCTGTCAACGGTGCATTATAGAAATGACTGTTTAAAAATAGACAAGAACTTTTTTCCTTTATACTTTACAAATTCTCCAGCTTGCTTCACAGTTGCAAAATAAAAATATGTGGCCTCTCAAACAAGAGCTGCAAGTTGTTGCACAAAATTATTTCATCAGCAAGGAATCAGCATTTTCAGCTGTATTTTTGTGGCAAAAAGGTGTTCTCAGCCACACGCTTCAGGCTCTGTTCTCTGCACAGGGGGGGTTATACTGAGTCATGATTCAGCCTTTGAGGATTTGGGATGAGGTTTTTGTATCTCCATCTTATAATTCTGCATAACTTAACAAATAGTCTGGGCCAAATTTTTTCCTCCCTGGCAGAACACAAAACCTTCTGAATGCTCAAGAGAACAATTTAACCCAGGAGTTGTGGCTACTGAACATTTGTGTTATCAAAAGGAAAAGTACAATAAGTATATGCTGCTGCTGTCAAAAAGCAGGCCAAAATCCCAACTCCAGATACATGGGAGCAGCATCTACTAAAGTTTACAAATGTGTTTCCAGACATATTTTGGTCTTTTTGATTAAACTGTAATTTGCTGAAGTCAAGACTCAGAGTTGCTTTTCAAAGTATACTTATTTACTTCAATATTTGGTTAAAACAACCCACTTGTAAAATATTCCTCTTCCCTTTATTTTAATTTAAAAAAAAAATCCAAAAGAATGCTAGTAGATATCACAGCTACACACCCACCAGATCAGCTGCTTGCGAACTGGGTTGGGAAGGTATTGCTGCAAGTGGAGAGGAATGAAATAACACCAACGAGTAGGAAATGGTCATAGAACATTATAAGGGTAGAGAACATCACACAGAACCAGTCAAAGGTCAGTTTTTATTTTCTTATGAGTTAGTGGTCCGGAAACAGGCATTGTTTCAAAATCAGAAGATTTATGCTGATATCCTTAAAGAAAACCAAAAAACCTTGTTGATATTCTAAATAAAAACAATTAGAAAAGTATATAATTTCTAAAACGACTTACTGTTTTAC
The DNA here is from genome assembly GCF_003031625.1 of Empidonax traillii. NCBI lineage: Eukaryota > Metazoa > Chordata > Aves > Passeriformes > Tyrannidae > Empidonax > Empidonax traillii. The sequence continues at coordinate 51,984 of NW_020955588.1, forward strand.
TTACTGAACTTCAGTTCATTAGTGGTTGTTTAAGATGGGGTTTCTTTTTTTGTGGTGATGCCCTTTGTAATGAAGTCATACAACATTCTGTAATGCTTCCCAGCCTCAGGCTTTATTCTGTAAGACATTTCAGACTATTTAACTTTACTACAGGGAATATTCCCTATTGATTTCAAAGGGATTACTTGTGGAAGTAACTACAAGCAGAAGTATGTGCAGCAGTGGAATCTCAGACGTGTTTTCCCACCCTTTTCCACTGGAGACATCAGAAAGGAATCCAGAGTTTGAGACACATTATGCTAGAGGGCTAAGAAGTTACAAAGAACTAAAATTTTAAGAGAACCATAGTGCACTGCCAAGAAGTCTTCCCAAGTACAGAGCTGGAAACCAACTACAGGTGAGTTAGGGAAGAATGAGACAGTAACCAGTTGAGAAAGATACAGCTTAGGAGAAAATAACTGCGAACCAGATTTCCCCGTGTTGTTCAGCAGTGAAATTACTGAAGGATTTAATTTAACTGCATTACTGATATTCATGAAAATTAAAACTTCGACTGCACAAGTTTCCTCTACTGTCAAAGGAGAAAATTTGCCTCCTGAGAGAACAATTATGAGTCTAGAGCTTCATAATGGGGTTACTCCAGAAAGATGTCCATAGAGCCTTCCCTTCCCCACACTCTCAAAGGAACCCAGGGAACTACTGTTTCAGTCTAGAGGAGAAAGAAGTCATGAATATCCTGCAGAACCACCCCTGCCCTGTCTACTCCCCTGCTATTTCACAAATATCAAACTTAGCTGAGGCACCTCCTGCTGGAGCCACCCTTATGACAATCCATGATCAATTCCTGCACAGATGAATCTGCTGAGGTTATCAGAGTAATCTTCCTCCTTCATCACTTACAGGTGACTGTGCCTTCCTCAGTGATTAAAAAAAAAAGCCACCCAGGAATATAGTGGAGATCAGGCCAAATCATATTCACCACAACATCTCCTACCTTCATCATTCAGTCAGAATGAGCACAAAGTATTATATTAATTTCAAACTTTGAAATGTAGATGATTTTCCATAAATTTTGCTTGAAAAAAAATTCCTTTATGTGAAGTGGGAGGGGGATCAGGAGTCACATAAAATGGGTTCTATTTGCATTCCTGTGTGGGCTCACAGCCCCCAGCATGGGGCAGCTTTCCAGGAGCTGTGTCCCACTCTCCCTCTTAATCAACAATACTTCGCAACAGCATAGCAACAATGCTACAAAACCATCCTTCAAAATATTTCAGATCCTTGGATGGAGAGCATTTATGCAAGTTGCTTTTCCTGATATTAACTGGGAAAAAATTAGTAGAATTAAGATGGTCCTTTTTCTTGCCCACTTGTGATTACAGTGATTACAGAAAAGATGTACTTCATACACCACAGTTTGAATCAACAGTGGAGCAGTGACAAAGAACAAACATCAAAGAAAATATTTTGGAGGAACATCATTTGGTTTTCCATGATTTTATACATAATGCCACAAAACCATAGTTCAATCTTCTTATTTGCAAGTGAGTAACCTCTGTCTGAAAGTACAATTCATATGTGAGCTGAAAAGAAAATGTCTTTCTTCAGCATTCCCACTATTAGGCAAGCAGATGGCTCAATCTAAATGACCATGTGAAAGAAAGAAACAAAAAAGACCAGCACAGATCAATATCCTCACCATGATTCCTGCATTCCAATAAATACCAAACCATCAGGAGCAACAGCAGAGAGAAAAAGAGCAACAAAACATCATTTTAGGAAAAACAGTAAATAACTGAAACCAATCTGAAAACAAACAGCCAATAGATTTAATAAAAAGAATGTAAACAAAAGCCAAAACAGCTTCACTCTTAACATCAGTGCCTGCAGTTATCTTGCATGTAAGTAACAAAAAAAACACCAAAATCTTTGTGTATCACATACATATGCCATAGGCAGAATTATATCAAAAAGAAATAAAAATTATTACATCCACTTAAATGAGTCACTGTACTTCTCTTGTGTTTGGGTGGTTGTTTATGTTTTTTTGGGGAGGGGTTTTGTTTGTTTTGATATTTTTTTTTGGTTCCGTTTTTTAAGTAAAGAAAAGAAATAATTTCTTGGTTTTACAACGGGCAAAACATACTCTTTTAGGAATACCATGATGATGTCAAACAAAGAAATGCCAGATACTCATCAGAATAGAGAAATCTCAAAGATAGGAAAAACGCACCGGGCCAACAGTTTTCTAAATTTCAGCAGCAAGGTTCCTTGCTGCAAGCAGACCTCTATCCTGGCCACATCTCCTAGTCCAGGGCCCTGGATCATTTGGATCCCACTCTGGGTGGCACAAAGGGGCAGATCCATTGATTTGTTAGGATTTGTTGCTCTGAGGCACAGCCATCACCTGTATATGTGCGTTCAGCAATCTAAACTTCATGGAATCCCCTGTTCTGGGCTGAACTAGACCTTAAATCACACAGGAGAACCCACCAGTTCTCCAAAGCCAGGGCACAGATCAGTTCATGTCTGTACTCTCCTGCCACAGGTTCTCTCAGAGCAGCTGAGTATGCTTACTCACTATTCCCCCTTTCAATACAGCTGCTTAAAACAGTGTGAAAAAATAACCACACAAGTATCCATCTCAGCAAAACAGCAGAAACTGCAAAACTATTTATCCCTGCACAACAACTACAACTAACATTGACTCATGAAATACAGAGTGCTTAGTTTCTGGGTGTAGGTAAGTACCTGTCTCACAATAAAAGCCAAGATCTCATCTTCCTCAGCCTTTCCTCCTACAAGCTAAAGCCACAGAACAACCAAATTCTCATTGGAATTACTAACAAGGACCAGAAACTCAGGATATGTATGCATCTGCTACACAGATTTAGTGTAGCCTAAGATATAATCCAGAAAGTCAATTAAAGCACATAAGTCATCCTGTGGTGGAATTAAAAAAATGCTCACCTGACAACGCATACAGATTATAGAGGAATGGGAAGATGAAAGAAAATTACTTTAAAAGACATCCCAAAGTATTCCAGAGAGATATTTTGGGCCTGGAAACATCCCCTTGTCAGTGTATGACACTGTACTGAAATTTCAGTGGTCATGCCTTGTACTGCAGATGATTTTCTCCCCACAACATGTCAAGTGAAACAGTGCCAAGGAAAGCTGAATTTCAGACTCCTTCAAAGGTTCCAAAGACAATTCCTTAAGACTGCTGTCCAAGTTACTAGAGGCTGAGTAATCATCTGATCAAAAGCATGACATTAGAAAGCATCTTAGCTACTAGCTGTGCAAATTCTCCAAATTCTTGAACAGAGAGTCAGACACCTGAGCTCAAGAATCAATAGACCAAAAGCCAAGTCCAGAGACCACACAACCTCCAAACAGCCCTAACAGAGCTGTTCTGTGTTTTCCAGCATTTGAACCCAGAGCTTGCATACATGATAACCACTAGAAAAAGGTTGTCTGTACACAGAACACCAGGGAAACTGTTACTTGAAATCAATGGGCTTTGGAATAGATAGTCAAGGAGTCATTTTCGTTCACTTAAAGTTAAAAAAAATTTTAATAAATTAAAATTACTTATATTACACTTTCATCCTTATATATTTGCCCATTCCTATTAGGAAGTTTTAGCTCTACTGTTTACCCTTCAGTGTAACATAAAGATCTAAATGAAACAGCAACTCATACATTTCAGTCTGACCCAAGAATGATCAGTATTCCAAGCTGCCACTTTGGCTTAGAGTTGCCTATGGAAAGAAGGGTGAGCTGACTGAAAAACTTATTTGATTTTTCAATTTTCAAGAATGAGTCATACGAAAGGCACGAATTGCATTATATTATAAAGTAATAAGAATAATTTTAAAAGCAGGTCAAGTTTTCTATTCTTAATTTCAGTTATTTAAACAAAGTTATACTTTAAGACTTAATTACTTTCCTACTTAAAAAAAAAAAAAAAAAAAAAAAAAAAAAAAAAAAAAAAAAAAAAAAAAAAAAAAACCAAGCCTTCCCGCACAGATTTCCATAACTCATATAAACTCTATTATTCTTTTAAAAAAATCCCAAAAGCCACCATTTAACAAAGCTAAAAAAACAGACTTCCATCATGAAGCCCAAATGTAGAAACATATATACTCATAAGCCCACTGACTGTTCCAATCATAGATGAATATTTAATATTTTACTACTTTCTAGAAGGACACATTTGGCCACTATAGTTTTGGGATCATATCTAGCCATTTAAAACAAGGACAGTTTGTGAGACATGAAAAAAACCACAACAGACAGTATTACTAAACAAACACTTTGAAAAGCTCTTAGCATAAAACATCCTGTAAATCCCACACACCCCCAAACAAACATCTGAAAATAGCCCTGGCGCAAGATCCTTTAAATCTTTTCTAACCCATGGTTTTATAACCCTGTAAATTTTACATTTTATTTTAGGACATCAGACAATTGCATTGTATTTCTACTGTTATTTGCATAAAAAAACTGGTCAAAAGAGCAAAAAGTATATATTATGCCAAAAGTATAGAATATGCCAAATGTAAATTTTAACACTGCCAAAAAGCAACTGTAAATTTGATTTTACAAACATGAAAATGGGACGTGGTGGAAAAAAGGGTAGATTAACCTGGGTTTTAGAATGGAGACATCACAAAGCTCTAGAGTTCACCAAAGCATTCTTACACGCAGTTTCTTTGGCTGCATTTAATCTGAAATACACAGAATTTAAAAGGCTTTAAGAGCTGACCTGAGTAAACTGTCTTTTTTAAGTCTGAGAAGAACTTAAAGTTGAACTATATTTGCTAGACAAAAAAAAAATCTCACGTTTCTAATTTTGTTCCAACAGTTCATACACTATGTATAATATTTAAACATGCTCTAATTCTTATGTGTCAAAACAATCATGTTCATTAATATTTCCATTGCGCCTGTACTACTTTCGATGTATAATTTTACAAGAACCATTCCCCAGCTACTCAGTACTCGTCAAGGAACTCAAAAGAAATGGGAATCAAAAATTGCATCCACTGTATCCAAATTATATATTGATATAAGCAGTGATTAACTAAACCTGTTCAGAGACTTGGAGTAGACAGAAAAAAAGAAAAAAATCCCAATTTTATATAGACAGGGAAATTATTTAAGAAGCCTGTGGAATACTGCTAATATTTTTTTCTAGCACAGAATTAATTTATTTGCCATAGGTCTCTTTATTCTTCCTCAGAAATATAACCCCCACCCCACCACAGTCACAGCATAATGCAGTTTCTTACTATTTCAAGAGAGGAAAAGAGGGAGTTTGTAAACTTTCCATTGACTTTCATGAAGTCTTGCTCTGTCTCCGTTCACACCAGTTACATTAAATTGGGGATATTCAGGTTGAAAAGCCAACATAGTAACTCAGAAAATAAGAAAAGGGAAGAGCTAAACATTTTGCATAGTACTAGACAGCTATTTTCTAAGGAATTCATCAGGCCAACTAACAATTTTTTTTAATTAGCCAACAATACACATCTCCAAACTCACTGCATTTACCGGAGAGGTGTTAAGTATTGGTCACCTTTACATCTTCAGTAAACAATAAGATTAGAGAATGATGGTAAATTGGAGTAAAATCTGAATAATTTTGGCTAGATTTGTGAACAGGCTTTAGAACAAACCCATCAATACAGAAAGCAAGTGAAAAGATTTAGCTTAACCAGAGGCAGTTTAAACATGAGCTGTACATCTTGCATGTCCCATGGAAAAGAAACTAAGACAGTATGCAAAGCACCCTGGCACTCACAATGCAAAATCTCAGGAGCTCTGCACTGTTCTGTGGTGACTTTTCACTGAGGTTATGTATGGATATCCATACTCTGCACTAGCAATGGAACAGCAGCACTAAATCATAGATTGAAACAGAACATCAGCTTTGGGGATTTTTAGGGGAGCTTCATAAGTGATTTTGGACCTCTACTGGAAACATCTCTACATACTAGAAGAAAAATTACACTCTGGAAAATATATGTGATTTAGATAAACTCCACTGAAATACTGAATAATTTTAGGCTTTTGGTTTTATTTTTTTTTTTTTATTCTGGGCTTCTAGCTGTTGGTTGTTAATACCTGTGGAACAAAGCACCAACTACTCTCTCTTTCCTGATCTTGATGTTTATAATTGACAAGCCCAAAAACCTTCAAAGTACAGTGTGCTGGTTTTAGCCGTGACAGAGTTAATTCTCTTCACAGTAGCTGCTGTGGGGCTGTGTTTTGGATTTGTGCTGAAAACAGTGTTGATAGTACAGAGATGTTTTCATTACTGCTGAGCAGGGTTCCCACAGAGGCAAGGCCTTTCCTGCTTGTCCCAGCACCCCACCAGCAGGTAGTCTGGGGGTGTACAAGGGTTTCAGAGGGTACACAACTGGGACAGCTGACCCCAACCGACCCAGGGGATATTTCATACCAAATAGAACCATTTAGGTTATAAAAGATCTCTAAGATCACTGAGTCCAACCTCCATGGTCAGCTTATATATCTGGGGAAAGGAAGAGAGGGAGAGAACACAGTGGGAGGGATGGCATTTGCCTTCCCAAGCAGCTGCTGTGTGTGATGGATCCCTGTTTTCCAGAGGATGGCTGAACACCTACCCATGGGGCAGCAGTGAATGAATTGCTTATTTGGCTGTGCTTGTGTGGATAGCTTTTGCTTTACCCATTAGCCTGTCTTTATCTCAACCCAAGAATTTTCTTAATTTTATTCTTCTGATTCTCTCCCCATCCCACCAGGAGGGCAGCGAGTGAGGGCTGGGTGGTGCAGAGTTACTGGCTGGGGTTAAACCCTGACAAAGTTGGTCATTGCAAACTGTAACACACTTGAACTTCTCAGGGCTGGCCTGACTCTCAGATTCCTAAAAAAACCCAAACCAAAACAAAAAACCACAAACAAACAAACAAACCAACCAATCTGACATTTGATTCTCCACCTCTGTACCACATTCTTCAGTAGGCAGCAGTACCAATCCAGGCACTCAGATACAGACTTCTGAGACAGCTTAAGGAGGAAAATTACCAGAGCATTTGCTATTTCTAGTAAGTTTTATACTTGTTCTCTCTCTCTCTCTCTGGAGATTTTCAATTGTTCTTCCTTTAATCTAAAAACGAAGATCATCCAGATTGAGAGCATATTTTTTTCTGTGGATAGGAAAACACAACAGAGGCACGACCTTTGCTTGGGGGGTTCACTACACACATTCCAGGCAGCTCTGATCATATTTCACTACCCTGGAAGTGATTGTGATGTCCAGAACACTGAATTATGTCATTAATTAAGGAATCGGGCAGGAGGTAGCTGATTATAAGGGAGAGAGAATCTGTACTTACACAAAACTATTTTCATAATCAGTGATGATAGAAAGGGAAATAAAGAAAAATTACCTTGTGCTTAATACAAGTATCCTGGTATATTGTTTTAAAAGATTGTTCTGTATGTAGAGGATGTTATTTAGCTTCAGTGGTCAGCCAAAAGCAAAGTGAAGATTTTAATAATCTTGCCTTAGCAGGGAAAAAGAAACACATGCACATCTTGCTTTTGGATGACAAACTTTCTAATTTCTCTTAAAGTACACATGAGAAAAAAGGTAGGATAAAGACCATAATCCATTTAAATTCTTTTTTTTAATGTTGATTTTACCTGAAACAAAATGTGCAGCATCTAAGAGCAAGAATACCATTTACTAGAGTATCAGAGATTAGTTCATTAATGGGTTCAAGCAACTGGCCATGCATCAGCATAATATTAGGGGCTAACTGCTTTTCCTGTGTAAGCCACTTATACAACTGAGCATTTGCAAATCATCTCAAGATGCACGTCAGAGAGAGAGATGATAGTGTTAAAGAAATACATTTTTTGATTTGTTCTATTAGTAATACACACTACTGAATGTTACAGTGCAGACAATGAGAGACATATTTTCCAATCAGAAATGTGGGGTTGCCCTGGCAAGCCAGAACACACATTACCTACAAGGTGGTTTTTTTGCTGTAAGATATGATTCAAACAAGAGTTCACTGAGCAATAACAGGATTTGGTGAACTGATGGTTTTGCCAAATTCCCTACAGACTTTTATTTTGATTTTTAGAGGCCTCTGATTTCTTTCTTAGCCATGTAGAAAAACAAAATACAATACACACAAACAAAACCAAAACTCATTGATGTGAAGTAAAACCACCATAGGTGAGCATGTGCTTAAACACTTGACCAAGTCAGAGCCTTTAAATAAGGAAATTATGGAGATTATGCAAAAGAATCACTGCTGTGTTTCTTCACACAAAGGCCAGAGCAGTTACTGCATAATGTTCACAGGGACCAGGTAGGATTTGTTAAGTTCTCCCAGGTAAAACTCACAAGGCTGCAAAACATTCATGATTTTTAAAAGGAGAGAGGTAAATAGGCTACAGACAGACATAGTTTTCTGTCTTTCCCAGTATTTGTGCTTGCATCAGGCATAGGAGAAATACACATGAGATTTCTGCAGCAACTCTTCAATCCCATGTGAACGAAAACATCCCTTACCAGCCATCTTTCAGAAAACTGAATTCCAAAGTGACCCTAAAGACAATACTGACTGGCACTTTATCACTTATTCATAGAAAAAAAGAAGCTTGTGAGAGCAGCCTTCACAAGGTGACAACAGGTGACAACAAGAACCATCAGGAACGTGGGTCTGAAAATTGCAGATACTGGATTGTTCCTTGATAAGAACCAAACTAACAAAACTGGAAGCAGATTAATTCTCTAAGACAAGAGCAGAAACTATACCACATCCCACAGTACATAACACGAGTTGGGGGGGGGGGGGCTCCGAATGTTAAATTTTAAAGAAATTCCAGCACTTATTACAGCAAAAATGAAATGGTCAATTGGTGTATTTGTAAGTCATAATTCATGGGTAGTTTTTAAGATCTATACACAGATGTATAGTCAGTGCAATGGAGAGGGTTCAAAGGGGTATGGGTAGCTCTGGAGCAGGAGGTAAGGGTACTTCACAGTTTGACGTTTTCTAGAAATGAAAGGAATGAAAAGACTTGTATTTCATAATAGGGTAACTGAAAAGGTCTTCAATTAATGGGAAGCATTAAGTTTGCATTTCCAAGGAAGTTTTTCCTAGTAAGAAAACATAGAAATCTGCATTTTAGAAATTGAAGTCCAAATTCTCTTTTACAGGCACTTCAAATTCCAACTTTATGCTGAGAAAAGAACATATCACATCCCCAGGTTATCAATATTGAACAAATTCTCTGCTGGGTTTCAACACGTATCTTTTGGAGTCTTTTGCTTTAGTCCCCCTCAGAAGTCTCTGTTCCACCTTTTTTTTTTTTTTTAAACTTGGAAGACATGGAGCTCTGGAGAGGGAGACTGAAGGAGAAGTCTTTGATATGTTTGTGTTATCACCTGCAGTATGCATCAGCAGGGAGTGAGAGCACATGGCAGTGTGAGAGCCAGCTTGCAGCTCCAAGAATCCACTGCCAAAAACCCACAGCAAGACAGACACAGTGATTTGGCTGCGAGCAGAGCTGCTCAAGCATTACTGTGGCAAAGATGCTGATGCTCACCAGCCCTCAGGTGGACAAGATCCCAGCTGACAGGCCCCCCACACAAGCTCCTCTCACTCACTCCACATATTGACTTCTGTCGTTTTTCTTGCATCTGTTTTTTATATTTAAAGTCTAAAGGTTGCTCTTTAGCTGTATTGCCCTTTAATGAGACAAAACTGCATTGAACCATTAAACTTTTTCATAGCTTTGTTTCCATTTAAACTTGTTTTCTCTTTTCATTCCAAGACCATTTTGCCTCAGGAAATTTTTCTTCCGTCTATGTTCTCAAGCAACTAAAGCCTATTTTTGTAAAGCTAAAAAGTAATATTCATCCATTTTTAAATACTGACTTATTGACTATGGATTTAGGCCGTTTTCATTCCTTCTATCCCCCCACTACCACAACTATAACCTGAGCAGCTGCAGATGAATTAAAAAATAATTAAATTGTTTTAGATAGAAAGAAGAGAGTAGGATAGTTAAGAGAACTTTCTATTTCTCCCTTCAGCATCACTAGTTGTCAATATACAGCTGCTCCCTCATGTAGAGAAATGAAAAGTTAAACTTAAAAAGTAACTGATGGCAGTTAAAAGTACACCCTGGAGAAATTTAATACAGAAGACATATTTAAAGCATTTTCCATATATATCCACAATAAAGTATTTGATCGTTTGCTAATTTAAGAACAACTGTGCACATTAACAAAACAAACTGATTGCTAAATTGCTAAATTCTACATAGCAGAACTTGCAGTCATACTTTCAGAAGAGGAATAAACCATTTTTCCTCATATTACAGCAAGCTCTTCAAGGACTTCACTGGGAGTCATGATACACTTCTTCTAGTATTTATTCTTAATGAGATTGCACTAATCAAGCTTAAATTAACATTTACTCTGCATATACATGTAGGATTAGTGTGCATGTACACATATGCAAGCCGGGGAAAGTATTAGTGATCTAAGAAATAATGTGCATATAGTAGAAAGCTCTTTACATTAAGAAAAGTGGTATCAACAACTCCACAAATATGCCAGGAGATAAAAGTCACCATATTCCTGCAGTCTGTTTCAGGGACAAATAAAGTATGCTATTATCTCACATACTATGGAATACACAGAACTACAAACAGAAGTGTTTCAACTCAATACAATATGAAAAATTCAAAATAAAATGAAAAGTGTCTGAAAACAAACCAACAAAATTACCCAGCAGAGTTGTTAATTATGATTATTTATGATGGTTCAGAACTGGCATCATTATTGTAGTTTTCCTTCCAAATTTCTCTAGGATGCATCACTCCACAGCAACTCAAGGATCTATATGGATGACTTACCAGCAGTCTGGGGGCTCTAAAAGGTGCCTGACTCAAGCCTGATGTTGCTACTCTTGTAAACAGGGGGGTAATATTAATTTTAATAAAAAAATTAAAGTAGGCAATTCACAGTGGGCATCTCTTGTGGAGTGCCAGAGTAGCAAAGAGTACTCACTCCCAGGTACTGAACAGGTCTCCACTGCCAGCAATCAGCTCTCTCCCATTCTTAAAAACCAGTCCCCAAACTCATGAGCGCAATCCATTCAGCCCTCTGCTACCTGCTACGCTGAATATTTCATCAGAAATGACAAGGTTTGGGGGTTTTTTCCCCCCGCCCATCCTTCTCCCTCCCTCCCTCCCAAGCCCACTTTCATATTTGCTCGCTTGACAACTTGTCACTGCCACATCACTGCCACGCCGGCTGTCCTTGAAACCTGACCTCTGCAGCTTTGTGCGCCCAGTGGTCATGCCGTCCCTGTCTCACTCCAACCATTTCTGACAGGAGACATGCTGATCTCAACAGCAAGCCCTGGCACCTGAGACACACTGGGATTACACAGGTAAATCAGGGTATTCCATGTTGTCTCCCAGCTAACAACAGAGGGAAAAACATGACATCTTGAACAACAGATCTTACATTCGCATATTCAAAAGATTCATCATGCTTTTACAAGCAGATGGGCAAGATTGCTTCCCCTTGCTCTGAGAGGGCAAACCATACATATAAAATAAAAAAATAAAAAAAATAAAAAAAAAAAAAGAAAAGGAGATGCTGTTTTGGTTTTAAATTAAACAGGATTGAAGAGTAGGCTATTGAGGAAGATGCTAGATAAAACAATGAATTAAAATAAATGTGAACAGAAAGTCTTGTTCACCAATCTAAAACAGCTTCAATTACAACTTTTATAAGAAGCACCTCGGTTTATTTACCTTTCATGTGAATCATAAGTGCCTAATAAGGTGTGTGATTTCATTCCACAGTGGCACTATCTACTTAAAAGTAGGTATATCTCTAAAGAAAAGTAAGGTTTCCCTTTAAAATGGCATGTTTTTAACTTTTCTTGAAACGTCTGTGTAGAGAAGAAGGTGAAGTATTTTGACTGAAATAAATGCTTTCATGGAAAACAGTGAACCCTGGAGATTATGCCGATTCTTGAAGAACTTCATACTGTTTTAAGCAGGTGACAGTAATGTCATCGCCTGAGCTTTCTGACTTCCACACTTGCACAACAACAACAAAAAAAAAGATATAGGAAAAAAAAAGATAAGTTTTACACTGGACAGGAAAGCTCAGAGCCACCCATGCAGATAGCACCTTAGCAGAGGCTACAATTAACTTACACAGAGATCAGGTCCACTACTGGTACCTTATGGCCTTTTACTCCGAAAAAAACCGCAGTGAACACCATGCCTAAGATGAGAAATAGTCTGCATCTAATTTCCTTGCAAGGACTATAAACATCTTACACCACCAACACATCAACCACACTGGACCAGGTAATTTGGATATTCCCTGCACATCAGCACTGCTAATTATCCCACAGGACATCATACATAGTATATGAAACCATAAGAGTAGATTTAAGAGAAATAAGATGCTCATGGGGATAGTACTGGAACACATTTTTGTGCATTTACAGTTTTCCATCTCTCAGTTATCTTTTGTCATTAGCAAATAGCTATGGAAAGCCCCTGGATTCCTTCCTAAAACTATTCATGCCCTAAGAATTTGACATTATGCTTGTTGATGCTTCAAAGGCTAGTAGTAATTATTTGACCACATTTTAGTTTCAATATTCTTAAAACATTTAATTTCAAAACTTAATAACAAATGCTCAATTTTTTCCCAAATCTCTACTATATGACAAATCAATGTTAGAATCACGGACTTTATATTTGCAAAAGAATTTTAATGAACACATTCCCCATGTCTCACACTAACATTAGTGTGTAACCATAAATTTGAGAGCCTAATCAAATTATAGCATCCAACATTATCTCCTTTGGAAGTTGTACATGTTCAAGAGAGAATACACCCTGTAGGCACTGTTCACTGAAGAAACAAAAGGGGGAGGATCATAAAAAGCATTTAATCTGATTGTTTTACCTGTGTATGCTTCAGGGAAATGAAAGTGAAATAATCCTAATTTTCACTTGTAATTGTACAAATGTGTGGATACATAATATTTTGTGAATTTAGGTGAGCACTTACCTACAGTTACCACCACACCAACTTCAAAAACAGAGTAAAACACTCCTGGTCACATGTAGAAAATAATTTTTCAAGTTTAGAAAGTCAGTGTAATCCCCAGCGTGATCAGGAATATCCATTGCATGAACCACAAGTTCACAAGCTCAGGTGTGATCCAACATTCAGACATCCCAAGGTGTGAACTCTCCTTTAAACACAACCAGAGTCCACAAACATGCAGGAGCTGCATTATCCCAAGACTACAGGAATGGTACCCAGCAGAAGTCCCAGGCATGTTCATCCAAGCAGCCTTTGTAACCTTCCACCTGATCTTTCCCGAAGGAAAATTCATCTCAGGACAGTTCCATTGTTTACTCCCCTGCTGCACTACAGGAGCCAGCACTTGGTCAGGAGGTTTATGAGTTCTAGAGAAATTCAATTATTAATGTTCGAGGTTATGAAACAGAAGAAGATGCTACAAGAGAGGTGTTTGCTTGTTTTCTCTTTTGAGCAAAGTCTCCTCTAATAAAGGAGGGGATTCCAACAAAGGAAACCAGGAGCAAATACCTTTAAGTGGGGAAAGTCCTGTTAGCATATTTTTCAATGCTCTCACTGTTAGGAGAGAAGTGATCAACTTCCTGAGCTACAAAGACTTCAAGCAAGTGAGAACAATCTTAAAAGGGCTTGTGTACACTTGTGTTTAGAAAAGCCTTTTAAAAACAGACAACACCTACAGCCATCTGCTCCAATCGAAAACTAAGAAAACGACTAAAAAAAAAACCTCACGAAACAAAATATGAAAACCTACATTCTTTCAAAGTGTAATTATCTGTCCAATGATCAGGATCACTTTAAGAATCTTTCTTTGACTGCATCCAGGGAGTGTGAATCAGTAGGAGAACTCAGTAACAGAATTTCTGCAGAATTTAACCCTTTCTTGAAAACCCCAAGGTGCAACTGAATTATCAAACTTAGCAGCAACACTTAAGACAGTCATGCTTGAAAACATATGCAAGCAAGTAGCAGAAACGATAGCACTTTTCTTTAAAAGAAATTTATGACATTTGTCACTTGTGTTCCCAAAGCCCATCTGTCTATCAGTGTGCTCCCTGAGCAAACTCAGCTGAATGCTGTCTTCACAGTGCATCATGTTGTGCAGATTTAGGAAAACATACGTGCACTTTTAAAGTTCTTATGCTTGTATAAACTCAAGTTTAATTTGGAAGCACCCACTTCATGTGCCACTCTGTTATGTGGATAAAGATGCAAATTCTAAGCTTCTTTGCCCAGCAAAAAGAGTACCTTATTATCATTTGAATCTGCAAATTACAGGAGTAAAGACATTAATGATGTTGTGTAAATAAAAAACAAAGGAGGCTAAAAAACCACAAACAAACAAACAACAACCCGCCAAAACACAAAAGCACACACACAAAAACTCTAGAACTGAGAACCAAACAAAAATCCAAAACAACCAAAACAACAAGAAAAAATGCCACCAAAAAACCAAAACACCCACACCTTTAAAAAAAAATATCAAGCTAACCTATACAATTAGCCATGAAATACGAGTTACTCATTAAAGCTACAAATCCAAATCTGTATCATTAGGCTTTATAATTTCAATTATATTTGTGCTTCAGGAATATACATCAACATCAAATTTAAAGGTAAAGGGAGTCTGGATTTTCCAAATAGAATTCAAAATATAGAAAGGAAAAGCCCTGGAGGACTTTTAGCAAATAAGTTTAGGAAGGTGATTACAAGATTCTCAAAGCAGGATTCCTGAATATCTCAGGGACTTGGGTTGCAGCTTTCTCTGTTCTGTGTTTCTCTTTGTTTCCATAACAAACTTACATTTCTTCAGCTTTAATTAATGTTTGACATATTGAGTGCTGGTCCCAGATCGTACCTTTTCCATACCTTTACAAATGTTCATGTCTTTTGCAGCAGATCATAAAGTTCAAGGGCATAACTAGATGTACTGTAGTTCAGCCATATGATTCATATGACTTCAGCTTTGCTTAACATACTCAGGAAGCCCTCCCTTCCCCAAGAGAAAAAGAGTTCAATTCATAAAGTACTAATAGGTTCATTATGCTCAGGGGCTGAGCTACACTGAGGAGTTGAGAATGGCAGAGCTGGATCTGGATAAAAACAGTCACGGGTTTGAAAGTCCAGTTTCAGAAACACTGTGACATCAGAGTGACTGCTTCCATTAGAAAACTATATGATACTTGTATAGTTCTCACATTTCCCAACTGAATGTGTAACACAGCACTACCACACCAGCCTGCATGCAAGAAGTCTGAAAACAAAAATTCTAACAGCTTTGAACTCGATTTTAAAGCCTGCTGCTCCAGAGGTCCCCACAGTAGCAGACTGCACAGGCAAGTCTAAACAGACACGTTAAGTCTTGAGCTCCTCACCTTAGTTTGGTGGTGCTGTGGTGCTGGAGCTGCAGTCCAGCTACAGAACCTAAATCCTCTTGCAGGGAAGAGCCAAGCAAAACAATTTAGGTAGTCCTGGTTATCCAGACCCTCAGTGTTCTACAGCTACCTTTCTACACGTTTCTGTGCAGAAATTGCATACTGGTTTACACCTTACAGTTCCACACTTCAAAATCTGTGCATACATGCGTTTGTGTAAATGTTACACCCTCCCACAATGCTGGTTGTCAGTTTTACAGAGCAGGTGATTTTAGTTCATAGTTTTTATCCAGCGGTAAAGAGGCAATTGCAGGTACCAACCACCCTAATGCTCTGCTTGGCAATGACATGTCTCTTGGTACCCTCGCCTGGCCTCTGCTTTTCTCTTCCAGTTTCTCCCCTGTTCCCTGGGGAAAGAGAGAAAGTGTTTGGTGCTCAAGCACCTTTGTCTGATCTTATAGTTTGTTATTCTCACTATGACCATTTCTCTGGGTGTGCAGATTGCACATGCAGAGCCTACAAGTGGAAGTTTGAGACCTCATTGAGATACCCAGTGCACACAACCATGGGACACAACCTCAGCTGCCTTGTCTGCCATCACACAGGGGAATAAACAGGTGTGGGAGGTCAGAGGGACAGTTATTCAAACAGTGTGTCCACGTCTTTGGATCTGGGTATGAACATATTGAGAAGAGGAAGAGATTCTCAACAGTGCTGCTGCTTTTAACCAGAACCAGAATTCTCCCCTGGGCACAATCCAAAGCACATAAACTGAAACCAATCATAATTCAGGAAAGCCTATTTGCAGAAAGTTGGAAAAATATTTCTGCAAACCAGAATTTTTAATTATGGAGCAACTTCTTTCATCAGTTCCAAGCATATTGATGAGAGAAGGATATTGTTTACCACCAGGAATTACAGAAGCACTCACATTTGAGGTTGCATCCCACTAATATTAGGGAAGTGTATTTTAGTTGATTTATTTGTTGTACTCAAAGGTTATTCCATAAGTTGAGCAATCGAGTAGAAAAAAAATTTCATTTTAGATTGTTACCTCTATATAAAATTTTTACAATGGAAAAAATACAAAGAAATCACCAAAATTTATGCAGCAATTTATTTCTTGCACTTTTTGCCCGTAAGTGAATTATTATTTTTAATAGATGAACAATCATGACAGGTTTTTAATAATACTAAATTTAATTTGTCTATTTTTACTCAACCCATTATTGCAACCTATTAAAAAAAACCCGCATGCCAAAGTCTGCATGTAAATGACTGCATTAAAAGCAGATATACATGATGCAATTCTGAATATTCAAATTCTGAACTAAAATGTGTACATATGCCTTTTTGCTTATTTTCACCATGCCACACCAAATGTAAAATTAACTAGAAGATACATCTGCGCTGACTTCAATCTATTTCATTTTATGTTGATCAGTAGCTAAGAATATTTCACTATAGAGATTTATCACATTAATTAGCTCTGAAATTACTCATAGTAATTAAGTATATTGTTCTTAAACTCTTTAGAGATTATTGAAATACTTTTGCTGCTACTTAACGAAAACAAGTATCAAGGGAAAGCATTTTCCAGACAAAAACCTTATCTATTAACGATCTTTTAATTCTTCTAAGCTCTTCTACCCTTCCATTTGCCCTGGATAGGCTTTCTGCTAGAAGCCTAACATGACTGAAAAAAACAATTTCAAAACCTTTCCAGATTTTGAACTGTGACTTACAGCGTGTCATGTTATCACCATGATCTTTGAACAATCCTTGTTTACCCGTGTAGCAATCCCAAATGTAGCACAAAGTACTTCTGTAACTCAGATCCCCGTGTCACAAGCACTGCAAGTATATAGGATTTCTACAAAGCTTTGCCAAGGATTCTGAAGGAGCTCAGGACTGTGTGGTCCCACAGGATAAAACATACAAAAGCAGAAGCAGCCATTTGCATGCTTTATTATCAAACACAGGAGCAAAGCCCGAGCGAACCAAGAAAACCTTTTAGGAACTGTAAAATTCAACAGTCCTGGATATCAGCATGGAGTGTGCTCCCCTCGCTGCTTTGTGTTTTGGTGGGTTTTTTTTTTAAGCAAACAGCATGGTTTAAATTTCTCAGGCTTGACATCCCATTGGGCTGGTGCGTCGTGTCCCTTTTTGTCAGCCTGTCACGTCACACAGTGTAAAGTGGCATTTCTGTGTAACGGACTGAGACACGTCATGCCAATGACATGTCAAGCTTGTGAATTTCAAAAAGACACAGTTCAATGAAAAACATGGTTTTCTAACTGCCCTGGAGGTTTTAAACCTTAAGAAAAATAAAAAAAGGCTTTTCTTCTCCAGTGATTTTGCCACTGAAAAGCACATGTTTTTTGGTGTCATCCATGTGTAGAAGCAGGTAGCAGGTATCTGAATATTTGGACGTCTTTATTAGCTGAATCTTAAATTGCTGATACAGTTCAATAATTAAACAAAGTCCACAGCATGTCTGCATTCACTGAGCTGATACTCTTGTTTATTCCCACTGGAATACACATGCAGTGATAAAACTTTGGTACTTAAGATAAACCAAATGCACAAATTCAGTTTTCCATTATTCACAACTCCATGAATCCTCTCCAGTACTTCGAATGGATATGGATGCTCCTGGTGGCTGTAATGGCACATTATGGGTCTGCTTAAACACCACACAACAGGTAGGACACAGTGTAAGCCTTGCCTATCCTTAATCCTGATTTTAGATTGGGGGGGGGGGAAGAAAAAAAAACAAACAAACAAACAAACAACACCACACCAGAATTAGTCTGCAACACTAAGCACCTTATGAATTTTTTCAAAGTATGCTTTGCCAACACAGATTTCATTTAATCTAAACTGCAAAACCAATCAGCTAGAGATAACACCTTTCTCCAATCACTATTGTTATCATTGCACTTCCTAAATGCTCAAGGAAAACAGCATCTTCATCCTATGTCTTAAAATGCTTTTATTTTATTAACAGTTATTTTTGGACCTGATTTGTAGGAAGAAGCAAATTAAGATCTTAATAAAGAAATTATCCTGCCAATACCTCACTAAATAAAACAAGTGGATGGTGGAGTTTTAAACAGCATTTTTGCTGATTTCAAGGCAATCATTCTCAGATGGACAGCTCTCAAATCACATGGACATCACACAAGACACCACTAAAATATGAATGAAGAACTGGGGAGCCATTACTGCTACTTGTAGGAAACCAGTGAAATGTGCTCCTTGGCAGATACCCATCTTAAGCAGATAGATTTGGTGGGCACTGAAGTCAGATCATGAGAACATCTATACCATTCTTCAGTAGAAGAGCACAAAGCAGAATAGATCAACCTAAACATGCAAGAACAGATGCATCATCTATAGTCACCACCAGTACAGCAGGTCACTTACCCAGCCAGCACAACTTCTGTTGTTTGCTGAGAGATGTCATCCTGAAGCTTAAATTTTGTATTGGCAAGTATAACATGAGATTACCTTCCTTGCAGTGTTAATCCCATTCTGGGAAATGCTGAGCAATTCCAGTGGAATTTTTGACTGCAAGAAATAGAGTAATGTAAAAGAGATATTTTTTTAAGTGCCCAGAAGCTCATAGTCTAAATATATAATATACTGCTTCAGCACACATCTGCACACAGACCTGTAAACCACACTAGCAGCAAGTGTTCCATTAAATTGCATGTTTTATAAATAGCTGAAATTTAAAGAAAATAAAGAAATGGTATACCTAAATTCACATTAGCATCTATCATTACACAGCTACATCTGCTTTTAACCACCAGTTCTGAACTGTTCTCCCAGATATTATCCCTCTTCTCTAGTCCAGGCATCCTTCAACTCTGCAGACAGCCCATAACCTGGCATGACTAGCCAAGGGGGCAGAGCTGGCCATGAATCAGAAACAGAACACTGTGTATTATTCTTCCCCTTTCCATAATGTAAGACCCACACACACAGGTCTGCATTTATACATGATATAGCACCAAACAGGTGTCATGAAATACACAATTTCTATACATCTGCACAAGAATGTATCCTCTCTGCAATACAGTGCACTGCAACAGATGAGAAGATGCCAAAAGCTGTCAGAAAAACCAAAGAATTTCTTTAACATCCCTCTGAGCTGAGAATGAGATTAAAAGATTTGTTTTTTTCTTGTGTATTGATACCTTTGAATATAGCAGGAGTGTTTTTTTATTACCAAGTATTGAGAAAATCTTAAAATCTTCGTTTGCGAAGCCTAGCCATGATGATTGAGAAAACATTTTTTAACACTTACGTGACTATTTTAAAGATCTTTTATTTTGTTATTTCCAAAAAAAATGAGTAAAAATTATTTCTACTTAAAATCAAAAGGATCAACTGCCTCCATCAGCTAACTGTGGTTTTTGTGAATAGATTGGTCTAGTTGGAGGACGCTGTCTTAGACAACCCCACTGTGTTGCCTCTCTGGAATAAAAAACTAGTCAGAAACTTTGCATCCTCAAAAACTATCAAGCTTCTTTTTCTCTTCAGAGAGAGATGAATATCTAATCTAACAGCTGCCAATTCCTGCATTTCCGTTTATAATTGTGAGCAACATCTCTGACAGCAAACCTGGTCTGAAAACAAAGTCCAGAACCATTAATCATAAATAATTCCAATAAGTGCAAAATAAGTAATTCTGTCGGACAAAATCTGAAACTACTCAATTTTTTTTGTTTCTTACAGTAAGAAAAACCATGTGCATCTGTAATGAACCTACACTATATATTCCAGTACACTCTGAAATCCAGTGCAAATCTTGCACACAAATTCCAAGTTCTGGTTCCACCTATTCATTTTAATGTTTGTGAGGTAATTTTTAAAGACTCACAGAATGAGATGTGACCATCAAGTAAAACAGAGTAAATCCATGAAAATTTTACAGTCTCTTTGGCATTATTTTAGATCCATTCTTAGTTTTAAAAGCATAATTCCAGTAAGGTATCACTACCATTGCTGATAAACAGGCAGCTTTAAAGCTGATCATCCCTCTTTCTCCTCATGATAGAAATGTGGTTACTAGAGGACAAATCAGGAGCACTTGGCCTGGGATTCTCTCAGTGTGTAGCTCCCCTTTTCCAAGGAATCCTTGCAGCAAGGCTTTCCCTTCTCGTCAGCCTTCCTCCATGATTCCTTGCTTGAGTTCCCATTTCCATTAGGACAAGTCATCACTTTGTTCCAGCTCGGAACCAACGCATCCTCCTTCCCTCCCATGACCTCCTAGTGAGCCACTGCTGCATTTACTTTTCTATTCTCAATTCTAGAGATGCTATTTAAGGCCTGATAAGTGCCTTCCACTCCTTCAAAAATTGCCATTATAATATTAGCACCAGCTTTGCTGCAGCTTCTTGACAGCACAAGGCAAAACATCACACCTGTTTGAACTCTCTGGCCTTGCACAGAGAAACGGAGAGCTTTGATTCACGGCTACCCCAGTTTCCTCAAAAACTACTCTCAAAGAGATTTCAACCTCTGATCAAATGTCATGGGATTTTTCAAAGCCATGGTCTTGCTTTTACAAGCCTCAGCCCAGTTCAGTTCTTATGCTGTGCTTAATAAGATCTGCAGCCTTTCTTTGGTCATAAAGTACTTGATAATGGCCTTTTTTCTTGGTTTTTGAGATGGATGGACTGATTTTTAGTAGGATAGAAGCACAAACACAAATCTAAAAGAGAAAATCCTCAATCTTATTCTTACAGTTGAGTAACTATTAACCTTTCCTCCCCAAAATGCCAATTTGTATATAAAAACAACCTCCAGGACTTAGACCTGGGGTGGCAGTTTTAAGTCTAAAATCAATTTTTGAGTTATAAACCCCCTGAAAATAAGGGTTTATAATGGAACCACTGACAGACCCTTAACTACAGCGGCGCTAGCGGGCACCACCATAATATACGAATAAAACTAAATTACATCACTTGTCATCATTAGGAAAAATTTTCATCTCAGTTCTTCATTTGAAAAGCACTATAGTTAATGAATGATTACTGAGCCATGACACCTAAATGACTAAAATATAGGAATTATACTGAGGTCAACTCAAGTATTTTTTAAACCATGAAATTAAGGGATCTATTCGCTTTGGTGTAGGATACCAGTCCTGGCTGTTATGCTCCCCTGCAACACTGACTTTGAGCATAAGGGAATGGTATGTATTTTTATATTGGAGATTAAAGTCTCATGCAAATTTAAGAGGTGAACACATGATTGCCCAAGAGTGGCCAAGTATGGGATCCTTCTCTGCTTTCATATGTGTTGCCTTCCAACACCTGTTTTCTTTATGCTCTTCTGTGTACATAACTAACTTGAAGAATATTTTTATGGCAACAGAAGGCAGAATCTCCTTGTTTGAAAAATGGTATTTAATTATTCAACAGAAAGTCCAGTAACTTAAATTTAGTAAGCTGCATTTAAGTATACCAGATCCTTTCAGCCAAGACACCTAAAAAGAAAGGCATTTTAAGGAGAGCTGACGGTACTGCATTATTGTGCAATGCTCTGACAACGTTTAACCATATCCCTTATATATTGTGTGATCTTGAATTAAGAATAAAAAAGCCTTACTTTCCATGCATTTAGACATTGTAAAGGTAAATACAAAGAAGCAACTGTAAAAAAAAAATATATAAAGAAATGTAAAAACTGCTTTTGTAATGCATAGTTTTCTTCATTTGAAGCCGATTTACACTTCCTTCTAACTAGGAAAGTTAGAAGGAAGGAGACCCTCATGAGAGGCAGAATTATTTCAATTGCTTATACAATACAAAGAAATGAAAAGGAGCAGGTAAAGATATAAGACAATGGAAAAGGAGGCAATTTTCATCACTGCCATCCAAAGATTCTAACTCTGTGATACCTCCCCAGTGAACCTACTTTGCTCATGTTCTCACAGCACTGAGCCTGAGCACTGCTGATCATGAAGATTTGTCTAACACTTGAAAAGATGCCAAAATTATGAAAAAAGTTTGCAGTGCCTATGAGATTACAGCTCTAGGGATATATTGTCAGTCCTGCTCATAATCCCAGAACCCCTGTTTACCTAATATTTCACTGAGTTTACTTCAGTAAATGAGGATGACTAAGTGACTTCAGGTTCACAAAAGCTTCAAGCACAAGCGGTAACAGCAGCATTTATTATTTTAACTTCAATTCTTTCACCTTTTTTGTTTTTTTTTTCTTCTTTTCTTTGAAGTGGGGTGGAGGGAACACAGGCTTGGATGGTGTGAATGGAGGGTGACACACAAGCAGAAAAAAAGCTATCCAGGGAATAGTGACTGAACACTAAGAACCGCACCTGCATTTATTAAATTTTTTTCATATCAAATTTCAAATACACAGGTTTCTCAATACAGGATTTCCAAATGTTACTTTAAGAATATTTTATTTCCCAATGAAGAAAACTCTTAACTAGGTTTTGGAGGTGATGAGTGTAAGCAGAAGTGAAGGTTACCAAATTGAAAAGGATGAATGTAGACTGCATGTTAATTGTCACTGAGCTAGTTTGCTCATGTTGGTCACATGGCTAGTGACAGTCATAGATGTTGATGGAGTCTGACCTGTTCTAAAAAACTGGCGTTTTCAAAAAAAAGAGATAGAAGCTATCTCTACAGTCTGTGGAAAAAGAAAAGGAGAGAAAGGGGCTTCTGACAGCTCAAGCAGAGGAGGAAAATTAGAAAGGAAAGCCAGTACCACTACCATATGGGCTCATAGCTCATCAGGACAGCTGGCAAGAAACATTGCTCTTCTCTTCTTTACTTCCAGGGCTGTGATACATTTCTTTATATGGCTATCAATAATGCTGAATGATTAATGCTAATGATTTATGTTAATTTCATTATAAGCTTTATTTGTTGCCCAGTGTTGAATTAAGCCTGTCAAATCATCCTTTTCCACATTGCTAAAGATTCTTAAAATGCAGAGCTAAATATAACATCTGATCATTAATATGTTAATACACCTGTTTCATATATAGACCAAGAAAACAAGAAAATGTCTACTTTAAGATTATTCTGAGAGCAGTGGTTCAGGTATTTTGTATCTACTTACTGCCAGTTACATATAGGAGAGATAATGACATTTAACATTTTCCTCCCACATCTTAAAAAAAAAAAAAAAAAAAAACCAAAAAAAAAACCACACAAACCTTATCCTCTGATACCAGCTTGCATAAGACTATGACACCTTTCTCTAAAGAGCAAAGAATACAGTGCTCACTTTTCAGTGAGCAATTCAGCCCCCTGCTGAGAGACCCATTTTCAACCATTCTACATGAAGTTACCAGTGGTTGTTCAAAACAAGTAGAAAGAGGACAAGACACACAGAATAGTATTTAACTATATCAAGTCCATCTTTAGAACTACCCAGAAATACCTTTTCAAGTTCAGACTGTTTTCCTTTAATGGAGGAAAACAGTCTCTAACTTTCCCTTTATCCTTCTCAGGACAACTTTCTTGCTTATCACCCCCTTGGATTAAAAGAAAGGGGAAACAAAGTTGTCATTGATACTCCTGAAATTCTAACCCCATTCTCTCTCTTCCTTGAAATCCACTTCAGTTAAAACCACCTCATTTTAGCCTAACAGAGATCCAGACACATACCCAGGTATCCACAAGCTGCTCAATCTCACGTGGACAATTCTCCTCTTCACTTGCCCCACGGAGACCAACCTGCTGTTGTTGACAGAGGAGAGAAACCCTTCCAAATCCCAACAGGGACAGCAACACTCACAACAGCCGAAGGATCTCCTGGCAAAAGAGGACCTGCCACACATGGCAAGGGGTAGAGGACCAAGTTTCATGTACCCTTCAACACACAGCAAGCAACGCCTTAATTGTACCCCCAAGAAACCTTTAACCAAACACCATCCTTTTTCCTCATGACATGAAGTCAACAGAGTCACAAAATGGGGAGAAAGGGAGAGAAACATTGTTTCCCTGCTTGCTTATAAGGCTCTAAAATATATTTCAAAGTTGAAGCACGTCAGGTATAATTTTTCACTGTATTTTTCCTGCCGTATCTATTACATTAACTTTCACCTGTACAAGGTCTTCCTGTGTGAGGGCCGCAAACCACTTCTAAAATAATATTTTTCCTTTCTTAATACAGCAATGAGGATTTGGTTAGGCTTCTTACTTATGAGTTTACTTTGAAATTTACTTATGCTTTTTAAATTATAGTTTTGATTAAAAATTTATTCCTAAATTCCTCTCATAGATAGCTTGAAATAAAACCAGTAACTATAACAGTTTCTTTTACTTCAGTTTACAGACTGTGCTGCAATATGCCTTTCACAAACAGATTTCTTTGGTCCTCTGAGGCTGAAAGGAAGAGTTTGATGGCTAGTACCTAGATGGGAAAATATCCTTTGCTTAAGTGGACATCAAGGGCAGGACTTTGCACTTTGAGCAAATGTTATATGACATTTGAGAGAAAAGAAAGGATATGTTTTACAAGGAAAGTAGGGAATTTTGACCTAAGTACTAGGAATTGAAATCTGAGCTCTTGTAAAGTTCCAGATGTTTGCCTGAAGTTTCATTGACTTTTGAGCCTGCACTTGATGTTCCTGTCTCTACACATCTTCCATTACATTTCCCAGAGTTTTAAAGGAGGGCAAGTTTGGGGTGAACACAGAAGTGAGTTCTTTCAGAGGATCCTGTTTGATCCACGATACAGGGACACTGATATAAAATGGCAAGGATTACAGTTTTATGAGACCTGAATACTGTCAACCTCAAAGCCATAAAATACAGATTGTATATATTGTATTCATAGACCATAATTACAAAACTTAAGAAAAATCCATGTGAACTTTCAACAGCTTTAAGATTTGGGTGTTTTGTCTCTTGAAATCTACTACTTGCAGCTTTAAAACTACAATATATTGGTTTTGTACAAAAAAAGGAAATATTCTATTTGTTGCTCCTGCTTTTTATGATGAAACTACAGTTCTACCAGTTGGTCTGGGCTATACAGCTAACAAATGTCAAAACATATGGACCAAACCATTTATCAAATAATCTACTCTTTGAATAGATAGGCACTATCAGCAATCTGGTATTGATCTTTACAGGCTACTCTATTGTTCATCTGAGCATCCACAATGCCAGCAAGAATTAATGAAAGAAACAAAACAATGCATACCAAACACACAGCACACAACTTTTTCTTTTCCTTTTTTTTTTTTCTCTAGTTTGCTAAAATGTATGTAGTTATCAGAAATACATTACTATAAACAAAGTGTACGGCAGGATAGGGTAAGGAATGGAAATATCTCCCAGTCATTAACTTCTGCAGACCTCCAGTATATTTACTCCTAGATTAGTGTAACCTACTTGGAGTTGAGATCTAGCATGATAAATTCCTTGCAGTGTGTTACACTGGCATTCACTAGAGCTGAGACTGAGATGGCACTTTCATTAAAAGCTCCATTTCAGGGCATGTTTAATGTCTTGGACATTTCAAATTGCATCTGGCTGAATCTTGGCATACAGCTTGTCAGTCCAGATGCACAGTTTTTGTTTGTTTTTTTACAGAAAATCGTATAAATTGGTTGTGACATTCACGAGTTCCATTGTGACTAAAAATATTAAACGTTACTACTTGGGGAACAGGGTTTTTTTAAAGGAAAACATACACATTTAGTTACTCCTTTTTCAAATTCATCTATGTGCTTGCTTCTATGCTGCCTTCCATAAGCTCTGCAAAAATGCACAGGTCCAGCACACCATTCTCCTTCCAATCCCTCTTCAAAATGCTTTTCTAAGGAGATGCTATTTCACGTCCTGTGTTTTGATTTAGATCAACCCACAGTACAAAATTCCAGATATCGATGTTAGTGCCATTTTCTTTCCACTTGCTCCTGTATGAGCAGCACAGCAGGGGAGATGTGATGGAGAGCAAAGAAGCTGTGACCAGACCTACAGCCAACAATTACATTAAATGAATCTCCTTCCTAGCTGGGACAGCAAAACACAGCCACCACCTAAACAGTACAAAGCAATAATAATGAGAAAAAAAAAAAAATCCAGTCCTTTTGCAGGGCCCATAAATTTAGGTCGGTTTCCCAAACCCCTGCCCTGTGTACTCAAAATTCATCTCTCATTCTCAAGCCCAGTGATTCCTATACCCCTCACTGCCCTCCACTCTCTTTCCCAAGGTATCTATTAGGTTATCATTGCACTTACTTTACCACAGAGAAATGTGGGAGAGAAATATGGAGAAGCCACAGAGAAGCAAGAGGAAGTCACACAACAAACACGCCCAGACTCAAAATCACTGCTCTGGACACTGTCAATACAATTTGCAGACTGGATGATGTTCTTTTCTGAGGTCCTACTCAAACAAGATTGTAACAGCACTGATCTTGTTGACACTTTTATATTAAAGAATCTGTCATGTTGTTCTCGTATATGAACGTTCTTCACCACGAGCTCCCAGGTTTGACAAGCTCAATTCCACAAAGCACATATATGTTTGGGAAACAGCGAGGTGTTCAGATGTACTTTCTTATGGACTGGAGGATAATGGCAAGTCTGAGGAATAAAACAAAATATGATATTACTATTGACAGGGCCACTGCTAACACAGTGTTTTCTGAGGATCATGCATTTCTGAAATATTTCCTGTTAATTAACTACAGGATACTCATGAGTTGCAGGTTTTGCCCAAGTTCTGTTTAAGATCTTACTAATTTTCAGTGATTAGCATTAAGTTTAAGTATGTCAGCATTTCCATTATAAACCACATTCTCAGGGGTTTATTAAATTATTGGAAAAAAAATTATTCTGAGGTAAAACTCAATACTTAGGGGTAAATTTTCAAAGTGCAGCATGCAGTTTTAGCTCCTGATCTCTGAACAAAGTCAATAAGAAGCTGCAGAGCTGCACCCCTAGTCAATGCTTTGAAATTTTACTTCAAAGTCTCACCCCAGGAACAAATTCTGTCACACACACACACAAAAAAATCAATTTGACCTCTTTAAATCTGAAGAATGCCTACTATTCATGTACTGTAAGTGATCTTCATAAAAATTTTCACTGTTTCCTAAATCTGCCCAGCCAATCACAAGCAAGAGCTTTTGGAAAACGGGAGAAGGATTAGAGAGGGTAGAAATATTATGAAGGCAAAAAAAATTATTGCTGCTTTAGCCAGAAGTATAACCAGAGTAAATACATGCTGCCATGTTTCCAGCCAGCTCTATGTACAAAAAAAGAAAAGAAAAAAGTAGTGCATTTGTTCACACATCAGCATGACTATACTCATCTGAACTTATAAAATGCAACATCAATAATCAAGAAAAATGATCCTTTTTCTGTTGCCAAGAAAATGACCAGGAAAATGACTCCAACCCAGTAAAATGGTAGACACCTTACACTGAAAGATTTGAAGGGGAATATGTTGAATATAAAGATGACTAGTGTTGTGGCATTGAAGAAAAAACATAATTTTTCATTGATGTAAGGCAGCAGTGCTGGAAAGAACACAAATACAACAGTAGATCCATTAAGCACATGACAAGAAACAGTGTTCACATCGACTTACTAAACTGTTTTTGATTCTTTAGCACCAACACGCAGAACAATCCTTACATTATGTTGCCAAGGAAAACCTAGAATGCATTTATTTCATAATGTAGCTTTCCTCCATTATCATAATAGAGCCATCATAGTTGTTGCAAACACTGTATGGCCTCAAACACCTAAATACAGCCGTTAAATTGGACATTTTTTAAGAGGAGGACATTTTAAGCCTCCCCAGAGAATTGTGTTGCCTGGCAAACTCTCAGCAGGAACCATCTATTACTGCAAAACCTTGCTTACATGGGAGGGAGGAGGAAATGGTCTCAGCTAACAAAGGGGACATATTTGAAACCATGACCAGAGAATGAAGGCTGCTTCAAGCCCATTAAAGTTACCACCATAAACTGACACAGAACCTTGGGTGGGATTTAAGCTGAGCTGATGAGTTTTAGGGAGCTTGTTTTCACTCTTGGCAAGTGATTTCTCTCTTCTATGATGGCAAATTACAGCTTAAACTCCTATTTTTATCTTGAAGCTCCTTCTCACCTGCTCTCAACACAAACTCAGTGCATGAAGGTCACATTACAGAAGGGAAATACAAGGTATATAGAAGGTGGAGCAATTAAGATGCTCAACTCAAAGCTTTGTAAACTATTCCCCTTTTTAAATAAATGAAGGATGCAAAAGACAGACTTTTTAAACCTCTGCTGTGCTTATTCATCACAGTAGCAAGTCAGGGACAGAAAGACACCTTCTCTTTTGTGTTATGCTGAAAATCAGGAATAACTCCTTTACCTTCTATGTTCTATCATCAGTGCTTAGAGAGTCTTTAGTTTCATGTTTCATTAATAGTAACAGTACAGGGGTAACATGGCTATAATACTGCATGGTGCTATCCTACCAATTATCTACTAATCTGTTATAAAGAGCTGAGAAGAACTAACCAGGAGTTAAACCTATTTCATATCCACTTAATTTAAAATATCATTCATTTCACAATTATTTGTTTACATATGGAATGCAACAAAGAAACACAAAACACCTTTCTTTTGCCCATCTCTCTGT
Source organism: Empidonax traillii (assembly GCF_003031625.1). NCBI lineage: Eukaryota > Metazoa > Chordata > Aves > Passeriformes > Tyrannidae > Empidonax > Empidonax traillii. Next base: position 81,161 of record NW_020955588.1, read on the forward strand.
ATCAAAAAAGCTTTGAGAAAATTATTTGTGGTGGATTAAAATATGGCACTTGCATTGATCAGTGTTCCAGCTTTTCAGTGTTTTTTGTTTTCCTCTTGGCTACATTTTAAGATTCATAAAACCTGACAATCGATTCTCCTCTGAAGGAGCAATAAAAACCTTACTTTTAATTTCACATAAGCAGTATTTGTACCAACATGCTGTTTGCACTGAATCTGCATAAGCAATATTACAATATCTCTTCATGTAATTTGCACGAATAATTAAATGTGAAAAGTGTGCCATGGCAAATTACATTATGGCATGCAGTTCACAATTAACTCTATTAATGCTAACTGGACAGCAGTCCAACATCTCAGCATTTGCTAGGAGCAGTGGTACATTAGTTACCAGTATAATAAACTACGGTCTCTTGAAAAAGGTAGGATTATCTAAAACTTTGAAATAGGTTTTGTTTTGTTAAGAATTTAATATTATTTTAGAAAATTTCTTTGAAGTTGTTTTTCTGACTATCAACATTCTCTCTCTTGCAAGGGATGTTAGTTGGATGCACAGACATAATAGATTCTTCTGCAACTTTATAACCTAATTAAATAAAAAGACCTTTTCATTTGTGACTGAATAGGTTTTATGTCACCTCTCACCAGTCACTTCCTAGTAACTCAGCTGTACCCTCTAGATCAGCACTTTCTTCTCCACCACCTCAAAACTAACAGGAAAACAGAGGCACCCTCACAGACTTGTAAGCTGTAAGACACTGCACCAAATAAAGATAATATTGTCTTATTTGCCATTAACATAAATATGCCCAAAAGCAGTGCACAAATATTATACAGACACACCCTTGGTGTCCACACACAGCACCTACCCAGGAAAACACCAGTATCGTTGCTTCAAAAATAGCATCAGTATCACAGGACATGTATTTACAACTTAATGTGTATACTTTTAGATTAGTATTAATTATTATGACAACGTCTGAGCACAACTCTCATTTGTAAAACTACCCAGCAGGACCATAAATATATATATATGTGTGTCCAATATTAATTTGACAGCCTGGGGTAAGGACAGAGATGGCAGGGTATGGCTAAGTGCCCTCTGAAGTAGGCTTGGCAGTGTGTTTTAGGGAAATATAAACACCACTGATAATACACATTCAGTCTTAGGAACAGGATTCAAACATCCATCCTAAAGTAGAGCTGAAAGAGGGAGCAGGTGCTCTCGACAGCCCTTAGCTGGGAAAAGCACACTCTCCTAGCTCAGATTACTTCTCCATGTGCTTGTATTGTACCAACAGCAGCAACCTGGGAGCGGGTCTAGTGTGGTAGGTAATTTACATTTTAAAAATACAGAACTGTGAAAAAAAACACCAAAACCAGTGTAAGACAGGATTTTACACTTTGCTATTCAACAAAAGACTCAAAGCAAAAACCTCTAACAGAAGCTCTGAACTGAACAGGCACATTGGATGAAGCCTGTGTAAACTAATCTAGTTCTGTGAGAGCTCCACCACAAATTCAGTCTTTCCCAAGCTCCTGTGAATCAGAGCTGCTGCACATCTTACCCTCACATTTCAACATTCTTTACTTTTCCTCATAATTCTCTCCCAGTAACACTAATCCTCAGTGTGATCATACACTGACCAGTTATTGTATTAAGCTTCTTTTTCTGGAGCCAGAGCCACTATTTCTGTGTTTTCTGGGTCTGCTAGAAACCAATCATGACCCCTGAATAAAGGAAGGTTTTGGAGACACTATATCCTCTACTTGTGAAGTTCTAAGAAACAAAGTCACACACGTAATATATGAAGCAGAAATATGTCCTTACTGGTGTTTTAGGTAGCGTACTGTAGTCTTTTATATAGGATACAACGAATGCAGTCACCTGCAAATGGTAATTTCTACTGCTTGACAACTCCTTACCCTGCAGAAAGAGCAGCAGAAATGGAAGAGACAACCATATACAGGGTGGGGGAGCAGGGGCAAAGAAAGAAATGGAAAAAAAGAGCACATAAATAATAGCGCCATTAACTCTCAAGAGGACATCAGACATATCCTATTGAAGGCTTCACTGAGGTTTTCCAAATAATTGACAAGAAGGTTTTCATTTCCTCAGGATCTACCTTCCCCAAATAAGGGGAAAAACCAGCAGGGTTTAAACTCAGCCTTTTTCAGTTAAGGCCTAAGAACAGACCAGGAGATAATATCAGACAAAAAAATAGTACTAATTTCTACAACTGGGATTTCACAAAATGCAACCTGACCTTAAATGTCAAAAAGAACTTAATATTTCAAAAATCAAAAGGGTTTGTATGTCCAACACCAGACAACACGCTTCTAACTAAACCCCTGCCATGCAATATTTACAACCCATCCAATGTTAGAAACTTCTCATGCACTTCATTCTATTTTCAGTTATCACTGATCATTGTGTCCCCTCCCAAAAAATTAACCTGTTTATGGAGAAGACCAACACTTATTTCATTATCGCTTTGGAAACACGTTCAATCATTATTTTAATGATCTTCAGCAATCTGGTACAGAGCCAATTCTGAAACTAAGTAAATTGGCAACAAGCAATATGGGAAATATTTTTAAAATGTTGTAAAAATCTGTTTTGGAACAGTAGATGATCAGCTTATGAATGTCAGCAAATAATACCCTCGTTAATTTTCTCATAATGAAAGACAAAAGGAAACACACTATCACAGTGGAAGAGCATTTTTAAGTTATATAACCAAAAGGCTGAGGGATCAAGCACCAAAATCTCTTCTAAGAAAAATTAATGAAGTATTTTAGTTGCAGAATCCCAGGTTGACCCATCTGTCAGGAGAGGGCAGTATATTCTGAGTTTTGACTCAGCATTATTCATCTCCACTTTACATGGAAATCACACAAAGCCAAATATGCATAATGTAAACACAAAACAGGTATTTTACAAATGCAGAAATTATGTGGAGACACGCTGAAAGGTCTGTGGGGGCTGTGAACATTCTATATTTCTCAGGACCTGGTATACTAAACGGTACCTCTTTCTGTGCATTCTTCATGTCATCAACCACCCTTTTTATTTTCACTGGGCATTTAATAATGTCTTGCATATACAATTTAAACGTGGCCATGGTTCTGATATAAATATCACACTATTAACAGCTCTTTATGGTTTGATTGGACAAATCCTGCTCAACTGATTAGAAGTTGCCTGTATTACACAGGTTTGTCTTACTGAAACAAATTCAAGTCCAGGCTGTAACAGTTTCTCTCACCCTGTTTCAATTCACAGTGCTTGATACCTCCTCATCAGCCTCTTAAAGGTTCTCCTCCTTCTAATCAAACCCCTAGAGGCACTTCAGCAGCTAACCTCGGTGATTACAGGCATTGCTGGTGTAATTTTCTAAATTGTAAACGCTTTTTCTTAGTCATCAGTTTCAATTGTGTAAAGTTGCCCAACTGTAATGGAAGTTGCATGCAGAAATATTGTTGAAAATTTAATTTGCATGCAAATCTGCCCAGTTGCCATCCTTTATTGTGAAGTGTTAATGTAGTCACACAGTGCTGCACTCATGGATTACCAGGATTTTACACCAGGCACTGTGACTACAACCACTTGAACGTACCCTCCTGCCTTGTCCCCACAAACATTCCTATTTAGGTTCATCACTTAGAGACGTGCTTGCACACATGTATATTCAAAAGTATACATTATTGAGTATATGCTCTTACTTTTGGTACAGCTCACAGTAACTACAAAATAACTTTAAAGCACTGCAGTTGTGTATGTGCCAAAACTAAAATATGTGTTTTAAATATTAACGTTTTAATACAAATACCTTTTTACTCCTTTGGCCTCCCTTCCCTTTATTTCTCTCAGTCAAAATAAATAAATAAACGTCTGGCTAAACTTCTCAGTAACATTTATCCTGGGCTTTTATACCTGTCTGTTGTCAGGGGTCTCTCCTCTGCCTTCCCGTACTCCTTCATTCACCCAGACAGGCACATTTAAGGAACGGCAGCTGGCACGTGGTACAACACTTATTACCTCAGGCTCCATCAGCAGGTGCCTGTCATTATCACCTACCACGTTTCCCCTGTGATTTATTGTACTCAAGGAGTTCTAGCTGTAGGTAATTAAGGAGTACCACTCTGATGCAACTAATAATCACCACACAATTCACGTTACACCAGAGAAGTGTTAGTTTCTTTCTTCCTCATTTCTTATGCTTTGCTCAACACAAGCAACTGACTTGCTTGCTTCTTTTTATTCCAGATATTCTGCACTTGCAACATTTTGGATCTGACTAGTTCAATTCATATTTTTAATGCAGCACGTTTAAACAGCACAGCTGCGTTCTAAGAAAATAATGAAAAATGTACAGATACTGATTCATGAGTAAAGATAATTCTCAGTTTGAGACAACTTCATGTTTGGTTTTGGAAAGTAGCTGTAATTCCATTTTTACTATTGCAAATGTCCAGAAGTGCATTCCAAACTCAGCCATCCTGGAACTGCAACTCATCTCGTGTACATGGACATTCACTGAGATAACTTCTTCCAAAACCTCATTAAAAAAACAAACAAACAAACAAAAAAACACGTGGAGAAGAATCACATACTTCAAAAGTTTGGAACCTGTTTTCTGTGGTTTTTCAATCTAGCAAGTGAGTGCTCCAAACCTCTCTAACTTCCCACTGGACCCTCTGCAGAATCTGAGCACGTACTCCTCACAGACAACAAATAATACTATTTTCTTCACAGGGAAAAAAATCCCCAACACAGAGAACAAGAACTGCACAACAAAATGAAGGATAATCCAGATTATTTCAGAAAGAACAGACTCTTAGACCCAAGATCTATTAACTTCATAGAAAGGAAAACACTTGTTTTAATGAACCAATTACTACCTGGTAAACATTTCATACCTGTTTTGAAAGCTGAATAGCAAGAAGGGAAACAGAATCACTGCTAACAAAACACATGCACCAATTCCTCAACTGTGCAGTAGGAAAGTGTTTATATGGTTCATTAGCTATTGTTACAGAAAGGAGGGATTTTTATTATTTCAGTTACATATAAGAGAAGGGCCTTTGCAGAAACCATTTGTACATTCCAGATTTTCTTGGAATTACAAAGATGTAACAACACACTCAAATGTGTTTTGTGTTGTTGGGACTTTTATGTTTACCAAGAAAATGTACAGGCTCATTCATTAAATCACAGGATACAAGACACTGGAAATGGAATAGGTCACTAAAGGTCAAGTATTATTTTTATACATAACTCAAGCCTTGTCCCTGGAGTAGATCTGGATGATATGTGAAACAGTCCAGTAATGAGTGTTATCACTTAATTTGGCATTCTTATTTGAAAATTCCCTTCAAAGCCTTTCTGTGTGTTGAAATAGCCCAAAACCTCTTTGAAACATTCTATTACTACTGTAATAAGCAATTTCAGAACAGAAGAAAATTGTGCTTTTCATTCTGATAAGTTTGCACTGATTGAGATACTGAAATAAATTTTGGAACACTAGAAAATAAAAAAAATCAGTAAATATTTCAGCTTTCACTAAGAGATGCAAGGCAAGACATTTTAATTTTACACCTCAGACTTACACATAACAGGATTTGTGAGTTTCAAGAAACATACTGATAGTCTGGGTTTTTTCCAGTAATTATTTAATTGAATGCACACACTAAGAAAAAAATCTTAAAAAGAAATTAAAGACTACAAATTTCACTGTGCTTCTGCTTCTCATTTCATGGTAAAATTCCACTGATAGAAGGAAAATGATATTATTGTTCTGACATACCTGGCCTTCAACTACATTTAAAATTGAACTTTGGCTGCAGAAATATAACTTATCAAAGATTAACACAATGGTTTCTCAGGGTCTCATAATATTATTCATTTTTTAAGTACTAATTCAAAACAACAACATATATCCCCAGTGCATCATTATGTCATGCATTAAGTTCATTTACTCAGAGGAGTTATTCCACATCTTCCCTGCTTTCAGGCAGAGGTCACTCCTATCAAAAGCAAGAGAGTACAGTTTACAAATCTTGGGTGCACTAAGGCACAAAGAAAGGAATATGAGCATGTAGATTTACTTTGAACACAGCAAGAAATATAGCTGTAGGCAGTAAGCTTAAAACAATTGATAAATTATTAGGACACAGAGGAAAAATTGCTTTCTCTACAGTTTTCCAGTGACCCTAATTTTTAGATTCTTTGTACTTTTGCTCACAGACTGTCCTGACTGGCTCCAAGCCCACAGTTATCCCAGCTCCAGCAAAGCCAAATTCCCAAACTGGCTCCCTGATGCCACTCCTGCTTCACCTCAGGTGACTTGGTCTTCAAAGATTTAATTGTTTACAGGTGAAACTTTCTCAGCCAGCCCAAGTCCAGGTATAGTTGTGATGTACAGGCTATACTGTGCAGTCTAAGTGGTTCGCACTTGATTTTTCTTGTTGAATTTTTTTTTTCCAAAACCCCTTTAAGGAAGAAAATTAGCATTGCACTGTTCTCCCTCCTTAGCAAGTCTTTACTGCTGCTACCATTAGCTATTTTCAAAGGTCTTAACTGATCTATCATCAGCTTGTTCAAAAACGTCAAAAATCAACAACCATGAATTGAATGTATTTTGTTTTGTTAACACCCCCTTAAAAGGATTTTAAAAATTTCTCTTCAGTGAATCACAATTTAGAATTGGTCTTTTAAACATTTTTCTCATGTAACACTAATCCACATACAAGCTCCCCACATAAAACAGAATACACACACATTAGATACAGGTCCAGCATACTCTACCTAAAATAAAAAGATAGTCTTTTCCCTCAACTAGAACCAAATTCTCATGTCTTCCTTCCAGAGCAGAGTTCTCAAGATGTATCTGCTGTTATGACACAGCAGTAATTGCCAAGCACCTCCAATCTAGGGTTCAAGCAAAACGATTCCGAGCAGCTCCACATCCCTCCTCGGGGTGTTAGCATCAGCCAGCCTCTTCCATTTCCTTCCTGTACATTTTATCTCTGCTTTTATCTTTTCCTCCCTTTATTTTGCTTTATCTATTTTCGACAATAGTGACTAGCCCAGTATAACAGCATTATATAAGCTTTTTACAGTGCCATGTTTTGCTTTACACAGTGAGCATAAATGAGGAAACACTAAGTTAAACTCTGACAGCCAATGCTGGATGTATCAGCTTGGCCTATAAATAAGCACTGATCACCTCCATTTTATTGAACTCATTTTCCAGGCAAGCAAAGACCACAAGATTCCTCTGCAAATTTTCCCTTTACACTCTCCAGCAGTGCTGCTTGTGTCAGCTGCGACAGATTTATGGCCTATTCATTCATGGGAACAAAAACCCTGCCAGGGCTGGTCATGGAACACGCAGTAGCAGTTAGTTCAGAAGATAACAGCTGCAATACCTCACTTCCTTATTCAGCACTCCATAGCATACACTACTTGGGAGATAATAAATGCTTCTTGTTTGTATTTCTTGAGTAATATCAGAGGAAAGGGTCCGCATTACAACAGTATGAAGTGGTTCTGCAACACAGGGGGATTAATCAGTGCTTTCAGTGTCTCTATTCCTTCTCTGCCTTTATGGTTTTATAACTGACATTACAAAAAAAGTTGCTCTAGACTGTTTCTATATACTGTCACTTCCAGGGGTAGTCAAATATTTAAATTTTTTAATTAGTGTCAATTTAATTTAAAAGGTTGCTTTGAATTATTTTGGATTCTGAGGTCTTACAGTATGTAGTGCTTTAATATCAAGAGACATTCACTGTCAGAATTCACCCTTAAACCCAAATTCAAAAAAGTGCTTAAAACTAGGGATTATAAAATCACCAGAATTCCTTTAACTAGTTTTAAAAAGCAAACTAAAATGTGTAACAGCTTTGTAAATGTGCTATCAGAGAGATATCAGAATAAGGTCAACACTGCTCTTTTTGGAGGGGCTGCTCATAGCCATGTCTTGGAAGAGTTGCTCTCACATTTAGTGCTGAATTTTGAAGGGATGCACTGCTGCCTCATTGCAGACAATCTAAACCTGCAGCCTCTTCTCACATGTGTCTGCTGCAGCAACACATCCTGCTCCTCTGCAGCAAATCACTCCTTGCCCCTCTGAAAACACACCAAGCCCTAATTACAGCAGCTCAGACCAAGATCAAGACCCACTTATGTGCAACTAATGCATATTTTCACGGTCCCTTAGAAGGAGATACTTCAGTGACACAAAAACCAAAATGAACTTTTATCAATTTGTGATTTGAATCTTTTCACAACTCTCTCTATTGCAAAATAATGTCCAAATGAAGCTCTGAAATGAGCCCTTAATTATGTTAAAATCAGGGTTTTCTAAGTATTTCTTAGCCCTGAGCATAATATTCAGCTCTTACAGATGCTCAGGAGATCAGAACTTCTAATCTCAGAGAGATTTTTCAACCTCAGCCTTCTTTGAGAAAGACAGTGCCCAGAACTAAATACATGGGGGTGTTTTTGTGCTTCACCTGAAGAAAATGCATAGCAATTTCTTAAATACTGGTGCAGACCACAAGCATTTACCATCTGGAATTTCTTATGAGCTTTAACTGAAGTCATGATCCACTGTTCCAATTTTTAGTTTGATCAAATGCAGCTTTATACCCCAGCAAAGAGAGGAGCAGATTTACTGTAAAGGTGGAAAACACGGGAATGATCAAAAATCATGCTCTAAAATAAACAATTAGTTGGCCTAATTGGAAAATTTGCTTGTCTACAAATCTCATTTCCCTCAGCAGAGCAAGATATACAACCATCTTACTAGACCAGACCAAATGCCTGGGCTGGAATCTGCAGCACTTGAGATCCAACTGCAAATATAAACACTTAGGAACAAGGTGATGCTCCAACCACAACAGCAACACGGCCCACAAAAAGCACCTCTGTGTAAACTCTTCAAAGGCAAACACATGGGCTCAGACAGACTCCCAGATCCAACTTTGAGCTTTCTTGTTTCAGTCATTTTCAGTTCATGGAACGTATAGAAAATAAGACATTTGTTACTCTAACTACAGTCTTTGCTAATCAATCACGTTTTATGGCATGGCCTCTGGCTCAGCTAGTTATACTGGAAAGAAGGTACAGCAGCAGTTCAAAATTTTGCTAATTAATTAATCCTTGCTAATTTTAAGGGGGGAGAAAAAAAAGGAAAAGAAAAAAAAGAAACAACAAACCCAAACCCCACCTGTACTGAGGTTTCCAGGCTCTGTGCTGTTCCTACTGGGTACAGAGGAAAGGGAGGGAAAAACAGTTTCTGCACTAAAAGTAGGGAAAAAAATGTAAGAAACCAACCACTCACATGACTCATCCTTGCACTGTCCTACCCTGCCAATATAAATCTAAATATATATACATATTTAATTGTACAATATTTATAAAGAAGCATTTATGAAGCAGCCCTATTTTATCTGCTGAAAATTAGCCACCCCCTGCTGTAAAAACTGGATTTTTCCCACTCAACATAGAAATACATCCATTCTTATAATTGTTCTTTTCTTTCAAATCACCTAATATATAACAAATGCTAGAAGACATTATAGTTCATCTGCTAAGCAGTCTCTTTATGAGTTGAGGCTTCAATGCTTTAATGGGGAAATTGCCTGATTTAAGTAAATCATGTCACCTCCACCCAAGTAATCATATTTGTTGCAGACTTCTGCTGACCTCATCTCTACAGCAAAAACAAAAACACATTTACATTTTCAGCTTGAGATATTTGGCTCAAATGATTTACAAATAGGTTGTAATGAAAACTAATTTTAGCCTACTCCAAAGATACTATTTAAGTTCTCTGGTGATAATGTTCACAGATATACAATTATTGGTTACTGTCATTTAAACAGAGACAGCGTGTTTTTGCAGAAAACAAGCAACTTGTGAGATCATTTCTGTATAGGTTACTACATTATGAAAATGTTACTTTTGGGGAAAGTAATTGTAAATCTAAAAAGCTAAACAAAAGCTAAATGTATCTATCTTCTATGATGAGAAGTTCCAACAGGGTTTTTGCATATATTGTTTTCCTCTCTGCTTCCTGCAAGAAATCCTTTTGGAAACAACTTGCCACAGCACTATCTGCACCATAACTTTTTCACATGAAATGTTTCAAACAAATGCTAGTCTTGTGAAATTCCAAGGAAGTTTTAAACCAAAAAACAATTATTTTTACACAAGTGATTGCCCACTTATATTAAAAAAAAAAAAAAAAAACCAAACGAACAAAACACTATTGCCACCACAAGGTCAAAAGTTAGAATTCCCCATGGAAGACAGCATAGAGAGAACATATCAATGCATATTGCCCTCGAGATTATCAGCCTCATATGTTGCCTTTTTAGCTACAATTAATTTATTCATCATTCTTACTTTTCACTTAGCCATGGATTTTCCAGCATGAAAACACAACCTCCAACCTATATCCATCTACCTCAAATTCTGGTGCAAAAAAGGGAAATGTGGAAGGGGATGGGGGGTGGAGAGAGAAATCCTTGGAGCTTACTACAATCTACAGCTTTCTTATATGGTTCTAACTCGTGTGTAATTCAAATTCCAGACACATGAGACCACAGGAACTATTCAATCATCCAAGCTGATCTGATGTAATAAAGACCAAAAAGCTTCATCCTGATGCTTCCATAACAAGACTACTCTCCCAATTACTCCAAAAAAAAAGGGAAGGGGGGAAAGAAAATCCTGTACTATGACAAGCTAGAGAGCTTTACTGAAACTTCATAGTTCTTAAAAGATCCTAATAATCTCAGTAATTAAAAAAACTGAAATGCTGCATATAATGAACAGATTTTTGGTTTAAGTACTAACAGATTGAAATGGTTTGCTTTGAATTTATACTCCCCACATGTAATTTCAAATTTGAGATACAAAAGTGAGATTTGAGGAAATCAGCCATCAATATACAAGCCAAATGAGTTTCACAGATCCAGTAGCTTTTTTTTTCCCCACTGCACTGGTGGAGGGAAATGTTCTTTGAATCATGATCCAATCTTTCCTTCCTTTTGAAACCTATTTTATAGTTTTCAAAACAAACACTTCCATTTGGTTTTTTGCTACTTCACTGAGACACTGGCATACACAATTTTTACAAGACAAAAAAGTATCTCTGCTATAAGAAACTTAGAAGGAAATATTTACACATTACAGCCTGTAAATTTAAGGTGAAAGGATGATGCATAACCTCCCATTTACTCATACTGACGTTTACAATGACCTAAATAAGTAGCATAGGGTCCTTCAGAAAGGCTTCCTTTATTTAATTCCTTCTTCAGCTACTTCTAGGGGATACTATTATTTCTCACTAAGAATATTCATTAGAAGAAAAAGGAAAACTGAAAAAGAGCAACCAAGCAAAACTCCACATTTTGCTTTAGCTTCATATCTTTTGTGCAGGGCTCCCTCAGTTACAATTCCCTGCCATGCACTTACAAAAAGATTGGCTTGTCCTGAGTTGTTACAGAAAAATCAAAAGAAGGGAAAGTGTGGCAAATCTTCCATAGGCAGTAAACATAAAGGTGATAATAGGAGCAATGGAAAGGTGATAATTGACCTCAGTGGTCAACTCAGGCTAATATTCTTTCTCCAGTATTTGCCTTTACAAGTCATTTAATGTTTAGAAGAGTTCTTTATTAGTCATAATGTATCATACTAGAAATAACCTTTTCCTAAGTATTTTGTTATCATCCACTGATGAATGATGTCAATGAAATTTACAGTAACAACCTTAGATCTCCTTGTTACTCACCTGTATGTCTAAGATACTGAAACAGTAGTTCCACTTGTGGACTTGTGGAAAAGGTTCCTGTAATTCTAAACAAGTATGGAATGAAAAACTTTCCCTTTCTCTCCTGTTTTATATCTACTCTTTTCCAACATCATTGCACATCCCCTGTTCTAGAACTTCCAAGACCAGTGTCTCATTCACCAGCTGCTTTGAACAAACAGTAGCTAAGTGCCTTTTGAATATTTTTTTCCAAATCCATGCAACTTCATTTTATAATTTCTGTTGCTCTCAGATGGTTATCCTAAATCTGCACCTAAGTCTCATTTTTCTGCCCACCACATTACACTAATCAATGACAGCATCTATTAATTTGCAGCATACAGGAGTTATAGGACAGAGCACATTTTTAACTACTTTGAGTGTGGCAAACAGACTGCTCAGTTATATTTATTTGTAAACCTATAAATACAAATGTTGGGTTATTTGGCTTTCACAAGCAACTGAGAGAACATTGGCAGAAAGGATAATGTTCTCATTTCACATTCCCAGAGCTCTGCAATCACCACCTGTTGGTCAAAGAGATGACCTGGCCTGAGACTTCAACCTCTGCTCCCAGGAACAGTGAGAGACCTTTTTTTTACCTTACTGGTAATCAAAGAAATTATGTCAAAATTACATTTACCGGTGAAAAAAAAATCGTCCATGTCTCACAGAGGTCCTGATTGTTTAATAGCATTATAAAGGAATGTTCACAGAACTCCATTAATTATTATAATAACTTGCAACCTACAACTTTCTTACTCTTCTGAATATCTTTACATGAAAGTATGACAGAAATTTTACTTTTCATAACCCTCTGTGAAAGAGAAAGAAATCTTCTCTAAAACTTGACTCTGCAGAGTACCAATGAGTCAGCCTCATTAGATCTTTCTTGTAATTTATACCTAATGAGTATAAATAATAACATGTAACAGCTCTTCAACCAACCACCCTCCCTGATACAAACAGTAATGGCTACAGTGTCATGAGCTGAGGTTAAATAAACCGTAATTGTGTGACTTTATAGGATGCTAATTAGAGGGCAGGTGAATATAAATGTGAAGAAAAGAGGGTGCACAGTAACACTGAGGTGTAGGGAGGAAGAGTAGGGGCTGTAACTCCCAGATAAAAATGCCAAGCCTCCTGTCTCAGAGCCAAGTCCTTCGTACCTATGTAACAGTTGAATAAAGCCTCATATTGGAGTGTGGAAGGTTAAAGTTTTGTAAACTATCAAAAGAAAGCAGATATATTGGTTTTGATATTATTTCTGTGCCTTTTGAATACAAGATTCAATGTCACAACTATTATTTCATTTATCTGAAATAATTTGAAGTTCTTCTGCCACCTATTTCAGCAATTTTCCGTCCTTCCTTTCTTCCCCTTTCCTTTGTAGAGTTGTCTATAGCTCCCCTTTCACAAAACATTCATGTAAAGATGACGGTGAAACTCTTCTGCTCACCACAGGACGTTGTTACTGACAATTATAATTAGCGTGCTATCACGATCACTGAAGGAAAGAACATGCTACAGTCCCACCATGGGTTGTTGCCTCTTCAATTGCTTATACTGTTGTTCTTGAGATCTTGTTAAAATTATACTTAATGACTGCTGTTTAGATTCGTTTATCATGAAACCTTATACGCAGGTTATTCACCCATTTAGTTTGCCAGCTCACTTCTATTATCCTTCTTTTCCATTAACTGCCTGTTAACAGGAGTTTTACCTGCTAAAATAATTCATTCCTTCCACTAGTATATCTTTATTACATAAATATATATACCTCACATCTGGTAGTTTCTGCTAATTTATGCCAGAAGAGTACAGTTTGTGTTTTCCCCACTGTTTTTCTTCTGAATGTTTTCAGGATATTGGCTGATCAATTGTCTTCTGATCAATACTGAGATTAAATGGAACCACACATTTCACCAGTATGTGTTTATTTGTGCTGAATAGGCCAACTATTCCCTTTGAAATATTTTCAGGTTTGCAGCTTAGAATTAAAGGGAATGCTCACGGCTTATTATATATTCATCTTTCTAACTATTATGCACATAAGTTAAAGAGAACTGTGCACTATTACCAGTTGGTCTATCCACCCAAAAAGTAATTTCTCAGACACAAGGTCCATTCAGTTTGGTTTTACTGAGTTACTGAGTGAAGCAGAGAGCAGATTTTGGGATAATACTGCTCATGTACACACACTAATGCTGATGCTGGCTGTGGACATGGCCAGGCTAAAGGTCTTTGGAGAACTGGGGTTTTCTACCTCCAAGAAACAATACACCAAATGAAGGAAGAATTCCCTCAACTTGGCATCTTCTAAAGTATCCATTTTTATTTGCTGTTCCCTTTCTTTACCTGCTGTAGGTGCAGAAGGCAAACAAGACTAAACTTTCCCCAGCCAAACACGCTGGCCTGTTACCTTATAATATTTTATCTGATCCAGTAAATCCTCAGAAGTTTTTTGCAACCACAAGCATATCTATTTTATTGATGTTTCATTTTCTTCATATTGTATAATCAAAGATACTGAACACTAATTAGCTATAGCCAGAAACAAATTTCTGGGCATAACAGCTTCCAGGCTTGTACCTCCTTTCACCCATCCATGTGTTAGACCACCACACACTGAACTGCTGTTTTGAACAGATGGTACCATATACACTCAAGGAGCTTTGCCATTGTCAGGCTACATGCTGATAGCAGAGCAGGCTTTCTTATGGCAGGCATTTACTCAAGAACTGCAAATATACTGAATGTAATATCATAAAAGGACTGCAGGTGTGCAAGCAAAGATGGTGTACACAGCCAGGGTTAACCCTGAACCTATACATGTATTTATATACACATATATAAACTGACAGAGGGTAGAATTTTCTAGCACTGAGTACACACCCTCACCAGACTGTGGGCAGAGAGATCCTGCTTGGTGTCTTCTTTCATGTGGCACAGGCTGCCTCTGGCCTTCACAGGTACAGGGATTCATTTTACCTGCATTACCCCCATCTTCAAACAAACAATCTTTCAGAACGTAACCCACAGTAAATTGCGTTTCTGAAAAAAATTATATCATAACAGAGGGAAACTGCCTAAAAACATTCCCCTCTTCCTGGTGCTGCCATGGTGAATGCCCTAAGAGCTGCAGCACTCACATGATTTGTTTCTGATGCCACCAAATGCCCGTGGGACAGTCAGGGCAGGAGCCATACTTTGACTCTTCACGTGCCAGGATGAAGAAAATCGATTTCAGTGCCCAAAGGAAGAAATTACTGCTAGAGAAGGTCACTCACCACTACAAGTTGTTCCATTATCATATGATCTTGGAAGGAATCCTACCAAAATTATTTAAGTGTGGAGTATGAGATGGTAACCTATAAATAGCCTAGGGTAATGTAAAAGGTATAGAGAGAAGTTAAACTTTGAGTCAGATACAACTTGTTTATATATACTTGTTCTGATAAAGAGTTTAGGTAAGATACTGTTTGTCTGATGCTGAAGGGTAATAATAAGTACACTGCACATACCAAATACAATGCAAAGATGATTCACGTCAAGTTGGGATTCCTGTCAATGGATGGTGGGAGAACTCACTGAGGAAAATGGTCTAATAATCACTCACAATTCCAAGAATATGCCTTTCTCCAGAAATCAGCACATTCATTCAAAGGTAGCCTTATTACACACACAGAATTTTTAGGGAGCCAACACTGAACCTCAGCTGAAAAACATGCATAGACTATCCCAGACTCAATTGTGTGTCCACGGCTTTGCAAGCAGAAAAGAAACTGGCAGAGAAGGCATAGCATAAAAAAAAAAAAATAAAACTGATGGTTTTATTTCTGCTACATTTAGCAGGCACACACTCAAGGAAGCTAAGGAAAGCACACTCCAGAATGGACATCATCACTGCTCTCAAAGGGAAGCTAAAAATTCAAAATAAATACCAACATAAAAGTGCTAGGAGTCATCTGACGAACCTTAACAGGGATTTATAGCAGCTGATTCCTCGTAAAACTCAGAATCAAACATGGAAAGCAAAACAGCAAAAGCAAGACTGTAATTAGCTGGTAAACTGCCAGACCATCCATATACAATGAAACTCTCAGTATTGACAAATGTCAACAATATATTATGATTAAAAAAGGCAAAAAAAAAAAAAATAGCAAAACCATAACTTGCTCATTTTCATAATCACACTTTAAAAATCAGTTATCCTGAACTCAGCTGCAGAGAAATCCAAATTCACCTTAACAGAAATTAGTTTCAAAAACTTACTCATGACATGGTGAACTGAATACGCTAAATTAAGATTATAACTTTAAGTAAAACAAATAAAAATTAATGGTTATTCTGTACAAGAGGAGGACAAAATAAGGATAATGAAAAGACAAAAAACCCTTACATGACAATGCTAAAATGAAATAAATAAAAAAAAACTCCAGGACACAGCACTCACTTTACCAACATTATAATTGTGAACTGCTTCATGATGTCTGTAATACTCTCACAGATACCAGCTCTTTTAAGATGGTTTCTTGTTAGTACTTTCTCACTTTTCTTGAGATCACAGGCTAAAGACACAGAAACAGAATCATGTCTTGGTCAAGGATGACAAGACAGTGGAAGTAGAAGGACATCAGGTGCTCTCTCTCAATACTTAGGAGCAGGGAACAAATCAACAGTGAATATTGGATAAGGTCTTGGAAGCAGCTGGAGAAACACAGGGAAGCCAGCTGGAAATAAGGCATTATTAGGAGATTGAACAGTCTTATTAGTCGGCAAAACACACCTTTGATTAAAACTTCTACTTTGTGTTTCACTGTTTTTGTGTAATTTAATTATAACAGCACTCTCTGTGTGATAAATGCTTTGTGAACTCAAATGAAGGATGAACTCTGCTGCACAAAACCTTCGAGTCTGCAGACTGGCAAGTTGACAGAGTAGAGTAGCTCCAAAGCTTGTACATTATAGTTGGCAAGAATCACAGTTTATAGACAAATCAAGTCCAAACAAACCCCACCCTCTCTCCCTTCAAACACCTCATAACATTTAATCATCGTTCAAAGAGATGCTGACCTTCTGTAAGAGGGAAAGGCAAACCAGAGTTGTCAGCAATATTTTAAACAAAACACAAATGAGAAAGGAATCTATAAAATGAACCCAAAAGCCAGTAAACTCCGTTTCAGAGCACCTTACCATCACAGTTAAAAGTCTCACAAATAAAAGAAGTGGAGAAAGGAATTTTGGTCCAGATTTCCAAGACTTTCTGTGTGACTTTTAAAATGGTATCAACATTATTACATATGTGATGTTTTTACACCCATGTGTATCTGTAACCTCACGAAAACACAAATATAGCTTTTGCTTCCATACTTGGTATGAGAGGGTAAACATTGGAATTCTGTCCCGTATCAACATTAGCCAATTCGGAAATATCCACTCAAGAAAGACACACTGGGAGAAAATTATTAATCTGTTATTGAAAGTATATGATTTCTGTTGTTGAGGTACATGATTTTTAGCATACTCATTAAAATATTAACTCATGTCCTTTTAAATTTTCCCCACTTTAAATGCTAAATAATATGTATAAAGTTCATTTACTTTGAAGGAATAAAAATTTGATACATACAAAAGTTCCAAAATAGTACATATTTTTTGGTTTTTCATCAAATACAACTTGAACTGCTTTTTAAATAAGGTTAGCTACTATGTTACTTTATTAGCTATGTATATATTAAAATTCAAATTAAAGACTCAGAATAAAAAAAAAGTATTATACAGATTTCTTTTTTGAACCTCTCTAAGGCTTTAGGGCATAAATATATGAAAGAAGACAGAAAATATAGGACTCGGGTTTTGAATGGCTTTCAGACACTAACAGGTTAAAACCAATCATCTGTACTATCCCTTCACAGGTTAATTCATGCATAGAGGACAGAATAATCTACTCATTTGCTCTCATGCAGCAAATTAATAGACCAAGCAGCAAGAGGCATTTGCATCTTTCCAGAACTATCAGGCTATTTGGCCAAAAGTATATATTCCTCCTGAGAAATCACTGAGATCAAAGGCACCTGATAAGAAATCCTGTGTGGTCCTACACTATATTTCCTAGTATTTCTTAGTGTCTCCCTGCTTCCATGTCAGCATGTGCATAATAAAATACATCTTTTCTGGGTTTTTACCAGTTAAAAATCATTATAACCTCACCTCAGAGCCCTCCACAAGAGCAAGGAAAGCTCAAGTCACGTATATCATTGGCCTTAAACTTCCTGAGTGTTGCACATTCCTCCTCCACAACATAAGAGGAACTTGTAGTTTTGATTTCAACTTATCCTCCTATTGTGAGAATCACCCCCAAATGCATTTTTAGCACAGGCAAACCATTCTCAAAGCATTTATCGGGGCAGCCATTCCAGGATGGGGCTAATCCCAACCACCCAACCCCACAGAACACTGAGCCCGGGCCAGAGAAGGCCTTAAACATTTAAAACTAATCTAATCTAAAAATCTAATTCAATTTCAGCAATAGCAATCCAAATGCCCTTTGTGCTACAAAGGATACCTAACTTAGGCATTGAAGTGTTCCTGTTTCTCCATCACTGCTTTACCAGATGCACAAGGCTACAGAATCACCAAAAGAAAATCTACATTCAAAACATATGAAACTAGGTTCAGAACAAGTTACTGAATATTTGTCCTCCTTTGCAGATATTCAATCCTGACTTCCAGTTAAACAATTAAAAACCTTCCTGTACAATGTGTATTTACTTCAAATGAAATGAGGTAATCACATCTTGGTGCCACCCATCATTATTTAGGTCATTGAATGCAGCATTTGCACAGGAAACTTTACAAGTTATTTTTGGGGTGATAATGCATACTTAAACCAAACCTTAGGCAGTCATCCTCAGGCTAGAGAGGTTTGATGAACTTACTCTCAATACAATCCAAAGTGTTTCCTCAACTTTCATATTGTTTTTGTTTGCAGTACTTCTTTTACATTGGTTGCCTGCACTGATGTGGTTTCTTACCCTCTGCTCACATTAGACACGTAAGAGCAAAAACTCTGTTCCATGTCAGAGGCTCCTGAAGCTGCTGCTTTTCCCCCAGGGCTTAGCAGTGATGTTCTGCACTTACTCCTGGTGCTCAGCTGCAGCCCTGACAGACTGGATCTACAGAGATGCTGTGAGGCAGCTGACATAACAAGAGCCTTAACTTTCTTAGTGTTGGGATGCTCTTATTCCAGAACGTGGCATTCTGGCAATGTTTGCTAAAACTCTGGAAATTCTGCCTTTTTTTTTTTTTTTTTTCCCCTCCTGTTAATCCTAAGCTTATTTTGGTACCATTCCCACTCTGACACATCAGCTGACCCCTTTGAGTAACAAACAGCAAAGGACACTTGCTGCTGTATCACTGCAAGCAGATAAACCAGTCATCTAAAGCTTGTGTCTGGTAATGCCCCTTTAATGCAGTCAAGCCCAATTCAAGTGACTTCAGATCCATACAAGCCTCTGGAGGCTGATGACATTCCTCAGTAAGAGCTCCTGGCTGACAGCAGCAAAGCCAAACTCCACTCTTAGCTGTGGAAGAAGTAAACAGCCCATATTTGCCTTCTGTGGGCACTGGAGCTTTTCACTGTGACTCTGACAAACACAAAACCAAACCTACTATCTGAAATACATCCCTGCTACTCTCATGTATGAAAAGCAATGATTAAAAATTATTTTTAACACAATACATTAATCATAAACCTTGGAATATCACCGTGGTGTACTTCCTAGCTAAATTCTTGCAAAGCATTCACATTTGGGGGTGGGTTTAGCATCATGACAAAAAATCAGTTTAATTAGCAACTATAAGTTTCTAATAGAGATGATGGAATTTGAAAAGTCAATCATGCATTATATATTATCTTTCTAGAGCCAGCTTACCCAAATTCTGTACTATTTCAATTGACTATTTGGCTGCAAAGCAAATCATTTGAACAGCCTAGCTTTTAGGTCACTTATATGCTGATAGAGGAAGTAGAAGGGAAAGATGGAAAAGTTGTAGGTGGGGAGATGGAGGGATGATCTAAAGTACAAACTAAGTGCATATCAAAGTGAATGCAGAGAATGAGCTCTAGAGAAATCTCAGCTTAGACTATGGTCAGGTACACCCTAAGGAACACAGCCCACACTTGGGAAGAAGTTACTACCCAGAAGAAGGAAGTCAGACTAAAGGTATACTTTTTATCTACTGAAGCCTTGCTATAATGTCAGACAGTTCCATTTCTAAGCAAAGACTAATCACAGCTTAGGTGTACTTGGTTCCACCGAGTCAGGACAGCTCTGTACTCAGAACTGGGTTTAACACTAGTGATATTAAGGGCTAAGTTTTGTCTTTAATCACAATTAGCTCTTATCTCACTGGGTGCTGCTTCAAACCAGCAGCACAGCCAGGGAAAGAAAAGTCGTGACACAACAGCCACTGAACAATATTCCCAAGCAGGGTTTACAGGACAGCTCAGACTACAGTGGATACATCCTTTTGGACACTGGAAAATTAAATCTATATGCAAACACTGTGAAATGCATCAGTAGAACAACATCCAACCACCCTTGTAAGAATAGGCCACACGTTCCTCTTTTCAAAGTTAGAACAGTGTTGACTTTTTTTCTCCAATGTATTCATGTGAACAAGATATTTCATCTCACAGATTTTACTTCAGTTCAGTCTATGCACATTTTAAATAAATTAAGATGAAATAAATCCGTTTTATTGTATTACTTTGTGCCACCTCCATGAAATAACGCTCATCTTTGTATTTTGTAAGGGATGTTGACATGCCTGAAAATGGTGCATGAAGTATAATCTTTGAGGATTGCACTGCTAGAAAAATAAATCTAAGCCTATGTTTCAAGCTCAGAATGGCACCACTTTTGATTGAAATGCCTCTGAAACATTCATTCCAATACTGCTATGCTGGAAAATTCATACAATTGATTACTAGGGTAGCTGTAACAAAACAAGTGACTAGTAGCTTTGTTTTCTAAACATCTGTTCATCTCTTACAAGCATAAAACATCCCCATGAAATAAATTAGACACAAGCCTTCAGTTCCAGAATGGAGAACTGCAAACTCACTGGTTATATAGAAGGGCTGGTTACACAGATCACAAACAAAATGAAAATTAGGTTTAATGTTTATTAACAGTGGAAAAACTCTCCTGGGGGAATTTTTATTCATCACAGGTCTTAGTCAAGTAAGTTTAAGGTTTGCCATCCCTAATAAAACTATGATAGTTCTTCTCTTGTTTCTTACCTGCATTGCTAGATCTGGGGAAACTCCCCAGCTGATAGAATCTTAGCAGGACAATGAAAATAGTGAGGTATCTCAAATCAATAAAACTGCTTTTTGCAATATCAAAGCCCTATTTTTAACGACAAAAAGTGAATGTTACCATGTGAGAAAGAAAAATCAACTTTAAAGTCTTATTATCTAAAACCAAAGCTAACTGATATCCCCTTTATTTATCTTTTTTATGATCAAAGCAACAGAGCTTTGCATAAATCCTCAACATTTTTGGCAGAACAAGTAAGAAATATCTGTTCTGATGAATAAATTAAATCATATTTTGAAATATGAATTTCTAATAGTTCTCAGCTTCAACCCTAGCAGCACACTGGTAACTCCAGAAATCACCAGAACACAGAGAGGTAATAATAACACTTAGTGAAAAGGACAAGATTATATTTAACTGTCAGCTTCCCAACAGCTGAACCAAGACACTCCCTTGGCACTTTCTGGCACTAGTTCCATTTCCACTTTGAGTCTTTCTTATCTCTAACAAAGAAAAATAGCTTTATGAATCAAGAATCAGCAAGCTTTCCCTAAAGACAGCATTCTACAACTGCCATTCAGAAAGACACCAGGAGGAGCCACGTTTTCAGCTATGATCAGTGCCATTTATATTTCCTTTTATATTGACAGTGCATACATTCAAGCAGGGGGATAAGTGGGCATGACCATCATATTAATCAAGTGCTCGTACAGAAGAGTTATTTGCTAGACCCACGTCATGGCACATAGAAAACCTCGTACTAAAAGGGAAAAGTTACATTTAACACAACATCTGCTTCTATTATGTCACCAGAACAAAACAGGAATGCAATTAGAGCACCCAAATCAAACTCTTTGTCATAATTTACAGGCTTAAAATAGGACAATAAGAACTGCAAGTTTCATAGAGCATTCTCACTCAAGATGAAGCAAACACTGATATATCAAAATTCTGGTAAGAGCAACAAGCAACATGGCATTAAGAACCTAAACCTACTTAATTCTTCTTACCAATCACACAATTTGCACGAGATACAGTTTGTAAATTTAAATTTCCTATGGTATTCTCATATTTAATTAACTTTTTATGTTAGAAATATAGTTCATCTTGATTTCTGGACAGTTCTGCGTGAGGTCACACAATGTGGGGAGTTTTCAGAATGAAAAAATAATTGTGAAAAATGCTCAAAAAATACAAGGTTTGTATGTTTTTTCATGAAAAAACATGAGTTTTTTTCCAATTCATTCCACTACTCAACAGCAAGGCTTCTGATGAATGCATTGAAAATGTAAGAAAAATATTCCTATATGGAATATTTACTATCAGTAAAATCAGTTACCCAAATCTGACATCCCACTTCACTCCAGGTCTATTGTACTTTGGACTTCAGGAAGAAAGGGATGTTTATTTGTACCAAATCTTGTGAATTATTTGTTTAGAACACAGGAATACCAGATCTCCAGGGCAATGGCAGAGTCATCAAGACCACATTACTCTCAGTTATATAAGGACTTTACACTTCAAATACAGCAGCCAGGGGTGTTTTGCTCTGCCCAATATACATAAAATTCAGTCAGGTATATTTTGTCAATTCTTCTAATGTTTTTTCAAATAAGAAAATAGGGCTGATTAAGTGAGAGGTAAAAGCCACCAACACTCAATTACTCAGAAAACAGAAAAGGCCACATCACCTTTAAATGTCTCAGTTCTTTGTTAAGAACTTGTGTTTGCTCAGCAGCTTAATAATTCTAAAGGATTCTGTTTTACTACCTATAATTCATGAAAAAGGTGGACATCTTCACCTCATCACAGAACAGCTCTCCTCTGCTTTTACTGAAGAGGGTCCAAAATTTGGTGGCACAGTATCCTTTGCCATGCCAGCATTTCCATGCAGTGGGTCCAAGATTTACATCCAGACAGAAGACAGATTTAGTTAAAAATAAAAGTCCGCTTTTATAACTTTCATCTCCACTCACAGGTCTACAGAATTAGAACTGGCATGTAATACAACTAAAACATCTCTGGAATCTGATTAAGTGGCAGGTTACTCAGTGTCACACAGAAAAAAAAATCTACTTTGCGAACACTAAAATAGGGGAGAAAAGGAAATAAAAAATGATACAAAGGCAAACTGGTATCTCCAAAGTTACCACAACTGAAGTGCTAAAAGTGTTTCTTCCTCTAATAATGTTCCTCAAGTTAACACTTAAAAGCAGGAATTATTTTTATTCTTAAAGTCTCTCTTTCTCCTAAAGGATACAGTATTCAGCATGCACTTGCTAAAAGTTAGGAAAGGGAACTGCATGTACATCCTACAGGATCGAGGACTGTAAGTCACTCCAAGCACTGAATTCCACTCAGTTCCTTACTGTAGTTACTGTGGCCAATTCCTGACAGCACACATCTGCTAGTTTGGGGTTTGCTTTCTTTTTAAAATACATTTAATTATTTATTTTGACACCAACTGTTCCAATTTAAATTACAGTTCAAGTTGGCACTATATTAATTCCTCACCCAGGTCAGGAAGATATCATTAACTTCAACAAGGCCATAATTTCAACCTTTTGCCCTCTAAATTAACCACACAGAGAACTATCAGATAGCTATTATAAGGAAGACTTTTTTTTTTTTTTTTTGCATCAGCACATAGTTAGCTAAGAATTTTGATAGTTAAATGTTGACAGTCAATGGCATGTGCCCCTGTAAGAGTCTAAATTGAAGTTCCATCACACATGCCTCCAGAGAGCAGGTTTAAAAGCCAGCAAAACTTCATAAGCCAGTTGGACAGTATTCCAGACTTTCACCATGAACCCTTTGCTTATTGTCTATAATGTGTACTGCGAACAAAATGTATCATCTGCAGTGATTTTATTTACTTCTTTATATTTATATAGTAAATTTGAACTCTTTTATTACACTGCAACCTTGCAAAGCATATTATCATATTTCATTATCTAACACATAGGCAAATGTGTCTTATGAACAATGCCCTATTATTATAATGAACTCCGAATATCTAGCATAAAATTGTCAGCATTATAAAATAATGTAAAAGTAACTGCACAGCCAAATGTCTACTACAAAGGAACAGAGTTTAACATTCATTTTCGTTCTGAAGTTTGTCAATGAGAACTTAATATGTTTCAAGGAAAAAGTGAACTTCCATTATCTCATTAGACTTTATCACCCAAATAGTCAAAAAAAGAGTAGCAGCAATCTACTGATGTAGTTATGATCCAATAAACTTCTATATTTGAATAATGGAGCTCGATGCTTCTGATTTCGAAAACTGCAGAATGACTTTATTTTGGATATTTTATTTTTCAGAAGTAAGCACTAAATATTTGTGTTCTTTCAAATGCTTTTCAGATTTTTAAAGTTACACACGAAAGAACAGCAAAAAATTCTATAGCTATATTGATCTATTGCTAGTTTTTCAACTTATTTTAAAATCTTTGGTTGCAAAACCAAGATTATCACAATCCGCTACTATAAAAATTATTCAAAAGGTTATGGAATGCAGACATAAAATAAAAAGTTACCCAGGAAAGATCTACCTAAATAAGTTTAAAACGCAAAGTTGCAGAGTAGTTTAGAGAAGGTTATCATCCCTACCTTTGGGAGATCAAATCAAATAAGATTGATCCATTCAGATCTGACTCACAAAACCCTTAAACATCCTAATCCAAATAGTTGTGACTATAGTCTGCCCTCGATATTTTTTCTCATTTACTTCAGCAAGAACCAGACTAAATATCTTCATTTTCTTTCCTCCCACCCCCCTCCCAGAGTCCTTATATTTTTCAAAAACGTAAGGCAGTAATCAATTACCACCGCCCTCATATTTATGAAAAAGAAAAGAAATAAATGGAGAAACAAATCTGTAGAAACCACATTGGTATTATGTACTCCTAAAATCAAGAGTGCTCAGCCTCTATTAGCTTGAGTGACATTTTGTATGTAGGCCACAGTTTCACAGTTAAGAATCATGAGTAAAATAAGAAAAGGATAAGTACAATGAGAACAGAACTAACTGGAGAAAGATACAATTATTTAAGGGAGATGGAGAAAAATATTCATGGGAAATATCTGTACTGAATGAATTGTGAAATAATATTTCAAATCCATATTTTAGCAAAAAAAATTATTTATTCTAGGATAATGAATTTCTTGAGAGAGACTATTTTATTAATAATGGATGTTCAGATGGAATCAGATACAGTAGGTGGAAATAACACAGAATCATGTCTTGTCAAATGTGTGATTAATTTTGCACTACAAGTATTGATTTGACAGAACACCTCTTTTTTTTTTTTTTTTTTTTTTACCTGTTCATAGCCATTTAAGCGTAATGGACTTCTTTATTATCCAAATGTTATTCCTTTGTTTAAGCTTTTCATTTGAAAGCACTTTGATGCATTTATAACTAGTTACCAATTCTCTGGATCTTTATATGTGCATTATGTTCTAAGTTTACTCCTCCTCTTTTCAAGTCTATTAGCGTCAATTAGCCTTGCAAAGACATGCAAGGCTGACAGGCAAACTTTGATAAAATGCTTGGGCTGATCAACCAAACAAAGACAACGCCACAGCATTTGCTTCCAATAAATGATTGCATTTAATAAACATTTCCTTGAATTTTACTCTTTTTATTTTACCATATTGGTGCATATAATTACTTTTATTAACGTCATAAAACTACTATCCTTTGTGATGTACACATCACTTAAGTATCATTAATAGTTTGCATACACTGGTGAGTTAAAGAAATGGCTGGATTTAGGAATAAACTGTGCCTTTTAGAGCACAGATAATCAAGCTACATTTCAACACACAGCAGAACAGCACAGAGCTGTTACTGCATAAGCACCTTTATTAGGCAGTAGGAAATGGTTTGGCAGTATTTTGTGCTCACACCATATCCTACAGTAATTTCAAAGAAACAGAATTTTCACCTCTCAGCTCCTACTTTTCCTCTCAAAATAAAAGTAAAAAGTCCTAAGACAGTTTCTCCTATTTTACTAAGGCTACATAATCTCTTACTTCCCAAACAAACCCATTAAATTCCTCAGTAAGAGCATGATGGAACATGTTTGTCACTTAATTTGGTTCTACCTACTCACAGTTATCATCCCTCAGATGAACAATTTCCTTCCACCCTTCAGAAAAGAAAATCATAAAGTGAAGAACAAATACTTGTGAAAGCATCAGAATCAGATCCTGAATTTATGAAGCTCTGGGGGTAATTGGTTACCAGGTAAATACTAAGAAGTAACTGCAGCTGTTCTGCATGTGAAAATAAAGTGAATTAGATGGGAATTCCAGCTCCAAAAGAGCATTTATTTCTTAATAGGAAATTAAATAATCCTTGTTTAAAATTTGGTAAATTATTTGTTTTACAATAACAAAAGAAGTAACTGACTCTGAAAACTCTGCAGTTTATTTTAAAAAACCTGATTTCTATAACTCACACTTTTTCATTCCACCTCTCTAAGGATGGGAAAAAAAGAAACAAAATTCAGATGCACCACCATAAGCACCTGGGATTTCCATAGCCCCAAATTCAGACGACCAAAACAGCATAACTTCTAGTAACTTGTTGCCTTGCTACGTTCACTGCTCTTTCAAAAAATAATATTGCAGCTTTAATTCTTGATATAACTGAACAACAACACCCCTTGTTCAATTGTAATTTGAAATAAATAAGAGATAATAAATTTTAAATATTCATTGGTCAGATTTTTCGCAGCATGACAGTCAGAGGGTGGCATTTATTTGCAAATACTTTTATTTTTGCAGTATTTTATTTTTCTAGACTGGAATATTTCTCCTGCTCAATAGTTCATAAATACAGTTGAGAGATATAAGCAGTAGGAAGAAGATAAGCAGCAAGTTTTAAATGCCAAATACAACAAGAGAACATTCTCCCAGTTCCACAAAGACGATATTTTTGGCAATAATCAGGCCAGTGGACCCACTGCGGTAAATTGAAGATTTAGGTGCATAAAGATACAGGATTATAAATGCCATATGTAGCACATCCAGCTTTTCTTTATTGGTATTAACAAAGAGGGATTCCTAAGAGTTGTCTGAGGTGACAGACAATTGACCAGATTAGATTTGATCCCTACCACAACTTAGACTATAGCTATTCTTTTCAATTCCTCTTTCAAAATTTAGTCTTCTGTAAGCTTTAAATAAAAATGTTAGTAGCAGAATGTTCACATTAATAAGCTACCATACTATCTTTCAATTACTGAAATTTTTCCTGAAATTCTAGAATTGTAAAACAGTTACACATAGAGTGAGATTAGAAAGAGAGAGCAGAGTTTACCACTTTATTAAAATTGTGATTGTTCACATAAAGACTCAACCAGGTCACATATTAATAATTATCACTGACAATCTTTAACATCAGACTAAACCCACAAGTGAAGCAATATTACATCTCTCTCTCTCATTTATCTTTACTGCTTATGGCCCCTCTGTGGTCAGCATGCTGTGAGCTTCGTGGACATTTAATTATGAACACATCATAAATGTGGCTGACAAGGCAGAAGCCGGGTTCAGATGCTCCTGGGATGAAGGAAGCATCGTTGAAACCACTTAGACTTGCAGCACTTTCATTCTGTTACAATAAACAGTGTTCTGACTTACCATGTACACACTGAATACAAAGCTCCTTCCCCTTTTTCTCATTACACATTTTCACTTCATCAAATGTTATAGTATGTCTTGGTGAAAATATGAGGTGGCACTGCTTGTGACCCTTTGGAAAATAAACTATTTACCTTTCACTAATCAAATTACCGTGGTGTCATAGCAGTGTAACAAGGGCCAAATGCTGAACTTTTCTATCAGTGTCACAGATTTCTGGGAAAAGGACAGAAATGCAACACAGGGGTAATAACCCTGAAGCATTTTGGCTGTGCCAGGTAACAGGACAGATGCCCCAGACAGCTCAGGCAAATGAAAGGAAGAGCCCAACAGCACATATGATTTTTTCTGTGTGTCCCAGTAATTATTAGTCCTGCCTGTGAATTCCTGGCTGTCAGTAAGATACAGACTAGCCTGGCCCACAAGTTTTTATATCAAAGACCATAATTGTGATACATTATTTACCTCAGTAGAACCAAACAAACAAATAAACCAACACCCAACCCAACACACATCACTCACCCCCAGGAAGTTGCCAAGACCAGCACAGCAGCTCTCACACACTACAGATTTGAAATAAAAATTTGGCATCAAAATTACATGCACATTTTGTCTTGAAAACAAACACAGTAAGCAAGACCAAGGCATGCAGATCTGGTATAAATAAAGCAGGAAATTCTGGGTAAATTAGTTAATCTACTGTACTGCCATACTGGCATAAAACAAGCTAAAGATCAGAATCAGGACAATGTTCTTTCAGAAAGAAAGTTATATTTGACTCAAATTAGTTTCACATCCTCATCAAAGCTGCTTTCTACCACCTTCTCTTCACCAGCTTTGGTTTTGGATTTTATCTTACATGGCAATGAAAACCCACATAGCAAATAACAGAAAGAGCATCTCAATACTACCGAGATTCCTCTAACACCATTGTTATAAAACGCTCTGAATCCTCATCATTTATTAGCTTTACTAACAAGAACAGTATTTTAATAAATCAGTCAATATTGTCCACAAAGCTGTCAAAAATGGCCCAAAGATGTTACCTCTGAGGCGATTTTTTTTTTTGGAGTAATATTCATAATGCTAAGAATTAACATACGAACAAAGAGTAAACCCTGCAAGCACCCCTGATGGTTAAACACCTAAGTAAGAACAAACGTGCATGCAAAGAACTAACCAGTGCCATGCTTCAAAGCAACTGTCCTCTGTAGTGCTGAGGTACATATTTCTATACCTCCCCAACAGACTAGAAATAGAAAAGACAAAGCATATAATAAAGCCAAGCACAATGAAAGAGCTCTGAAGAGAGAGCTGAAAAGTAGCTATCATGTTGGCAGATAAATTCTACACACAATTATTCATTCCTAGTCTCTTGACATGTAGATTAATGAGTTTGATAACCCAGGCTTCTAAGAAGTAGATTCAACTCTGTTTCACTAGCTTTCTTCTCCTCTCCTAACTATAAACACCACTTTGGTCTATTTGGGGGGGGGAGGAAACAAATCGATACATTTGCACTGGTCATCAGCATTTTTGCAATTGAAGTCCTATGTCAAAAATATGATATCTGCTGTGGGACACGGCTCTTTGCTGGCCCTGTCAAGAATTCACAGGGGCTCATGTGATCACTGGAGGGAGGAGTTTTTCTTGAGCAGCCTGTGCTTCCATGCCAAGTTCAAAGTCATACAGTAGCCAAGAAAAAAAAAAAAAAAAGTAAAAAAAAAAAAAAGAAAAAGGGAAAAACCACAACAGCTATTCTCATAGTTATAATGACCCTGCACTCACTGAAATGTGTTCTGTACATAAAATTTTCGATTTCTTCCCTGAGGCCAAATGACCTTTTGTCGACACTTTGGTTAATGTTCACTGATCAAAGTGGATTTTAAAGCAAGTGCTGTATCAGATTCCAGCCATGACAACTGTACAAGGGGTTGTGTTTGCCTTAAACCAGTGCACAGTGATGCCCACTTAGGGAGGGGGGGGACACAACACAGTTAATGATTTACAGATTTATTCTTTGTTGGGGCAAGTCTTGCACAGTGGAAATGTTTCATTCTTGATTGGTGAGCAGCTTTGAGTTCTTTTTTTCATCTCAAATGTTATGAGTTCAAATTCTCTTGAGTAATAACAGTCATATGCAGCTGCTTAGGATTTATCAGGAGGTTTAAGGGTTGGGGAGGGTGCATTTGCTTGAGGTTACCCCCTTTTCCTGGTTAACCACAAGGTGAGAAGTAGTCTTTGGCTCTTCAGAAGCAAACAGAAATCACGTGCTGCAAAGTTATTACTTAGATAGTCGCAATTTCAGAAACCTGTCTAGAGTAATTATAACATTTTTCTTATTATGAGCAACTGGAAAGGAAATCAAGATTGTAGTGGCCAGTCAATGCATGCTAACAGGCTCATCCACCAGAGGGAGGGAGAAAGTTCCAGCAATCCCAAACTGGAGACAGGTTTTACTGGACTAGTGACACCAAAACAGCAATGACATTCCAGAGTATTCAAGTGTAGTTTACGTGCTCAGGCAGGGAGTGACATCTTTCACAGCCTGCAACAGATATATCTGCTGCAAACACTGGAACAGTTGCCTTTTTTTTTCTCCTCTCTTTTCATGGTTCTCTAATGATCTGAGCAAATAATCAATATGTTTGAGCAATTTTGTGCTAATGGTAATGCAACATTTTTCTTTACCTACACCTGAAAAGTAGGTTGGATTATTGGATTTTATTTGTTATTATCTTCATCTTATTCAGGAAGACCTAAGTTGCTGATTGCTTAAATTTAAATGTATTTGTTATGGACTTTTTGGTTAGTTGGTTGGGTTGTGATTTTGGTGGCGGTTCTTTTTGTTCAAGACAAAACAAAGCAAAACAAAAAAATATATTTGAAAAAAGTTCTTTTACTGTAGGATGAGATACCTAGCACTCACAAGGGTGAAAGACATGCTCCAGTAATATCTTGCATTTTATCTACAAGCTTTATGATCCTGCACCATGAGGCACACCCCCTCACACATCCCGACTGTAAATCTACTGCATGAGAGGTTATTTAGAGATACAAATTACTGTTATGCACAATCTCCTTTGTAATCAAATATATCTTCAGTTTAGCATTCACTTTAGAGAGGTCTCATTCCTTTGATGCTCTTAAAGCCAACCTACTGAAACAAGTTCTGGAAAAAAAGTGTTATTCTTCAAAGTAAATCATAAGCAGGGAAGGTTTTTTCTGAAAGATCTTAGAAATAGCTCATGCTGATGCTTCCAAATATTAATTCTCAGAAATATTGACACTAAGTGAACCCTATATGTATCTAATAGATTGAGCAATTGTCATGCAGACCTATCCTTCCCCCTACAGCAACTAGGGATCTGCATGCATCCAGAGTATCTAATCTCCAAGCATCTAATCTTCAAGGACAGACATTCCTGAAGATTGAGGGGAGAGGAACCAAGAGGGATAAAATATGAGGCTATTTATTAAGATGATTGTACACAGAAATCTGTTTTTCCTACACCTCCCCAAACCCCTGAATCTGAGCATTTAGATTTAGCCCAATAAATGAAGTTAGGAATCGTGAGGAGGGCAGGGGTTTTATATAGAAGTTAGGTTTTAAAGATCATCCACAATTCCTTTCATTTGCTGCTCATATTGAACTATAACATTTCTTTCAACCCATGATAAGCATGATGAGTCCATATTCCATGATCACATTGGTACATTCTCCTCAGGCAGGGCTCCAAAGTACCTCCAGCAGTCTGCTACCAATGCTGACATGCAACGAGGATACAGCCACCGTTCTGTAGACCAGGTATTCAACAGCAAGAGCTATCTCAAACTACTCCAGTTACAGGCATTCCAGACTAAGGCACATATGCCAAACACCAACTTTACTATTACTGGAATGTCAACAACACTGAAATTCCCCAAACCAACACAAACAGCCTGTGCAAAATGGTGACTCACACCATGTTTGTGTCTATAGCCTTCAGACAGAACATCAACAAGAATATACAGCCTACAAGATAAATCTTGCTTTAGTGATCTAGAAGTCATTAGAAATCATTAAGCATTTCAGTGGAGATTACAGAGGAAACAACGGCATTACTGAAGATATACACAAGACTGTTAACTGGGAATTAAATTGTATTGTGGGACAGATTTGTGGTTTTGTTGAGATTAACAGCCACCAAGAGTGATCTCTGCTCAAATAGGTCAGGCATCTTCTTCCCTGCTGCTGTGAAAATAAGTGGAAGTGCTCAGTGCCAACAAAAGGGACGCAGGGATTTCTCATTTTATCAGAATTGGTGTTGGGTATGACTTGGTCCCATATTAATGGAGATAAAAAGATTGTTGCAGAAGCAAAGGAATCTTCTAATTTATTCTGACTTTGGCACAAACCAGGCAAGAATCACTCATCATTTGTAAGTAAGTGGTCAGTTATTAAAAGGTATGCATATCTTTTAATCCAGTCAAAGATATGAGGGTACATCAGTCTCACCCTACCTACCTCTCTGTGCACACAGTAGAGACTTCTGCTTTTATTTCAACAACATCTGGGGCTCGAGACCTGTTAAATCCTCTTTGTGCAGTAGCTGTTACATTGATACACATTGGGAACTGAACAGAAAGTATTTTTGCAGCCAAATTGATATGCAGGTGCACATCTGAGCACATTTATCTCTAATTATCTGTTCTCAGGCACAAAACAAGCAGTTAGAGCAGAAAATACGCAGGTATTTATTTCCCTTTACTCTTGCTCTGAAATTTGATGGTTGTATGCAAAAAGGAAGATCAAGTTGTCAGAAATAGAATCAAGCCTCAAGCCCACTAAAAATACGCCCCAAAGGGAGTTGCCCACGCGAATTTTAAAAGTTACATTTTAGGAAAGACAGAAAAGGAGCACAAGCGCCTGCTTACAGGACTACCAGAAGCACTGAGATCGGCTGCCAAAGAGCATAAACATAACTTCAAACTCCTTCACCACAGCCACTCAACTTTTTTGGCAGACATGCATTTTCTACGCTCCTTCTGGGGATAAAATGCGGTATCTTGGATACGTACGTGTGGCAACAGATGGTACATGCCAATTGGTTTAGTGGGAAATATTGTATAAACTTCAAAATACCTTAGTACTTTGAAGCTGTAACTTAGAACTCCTGGATAGAGAAATTTAAAATCAGCACTTGGAAGGAGGTAAAGTAAGCTGCATGCAGGTTCAGGATGTGTAACTCTCGTCTGAGACCATTCTGCATTGTTATTACAGAGGATGTTTTTCTGAGAAAGATTTGTTCTACAGCTTTCACTAGAAAAATTTCACCTTTGGCTACCTTGCAGTACCCTGAGCACCAGGGCCTGCCAGTATAGGGATCTTTCCACTGTATTAATTTCAATGCAATGCATATTATGTCTAAATCACTTATTGCCTTACAGCAGAGATCCTCAGGTTCGCTTTCACAAAGGGCACAGAGTATATCAGCTCCTACAGAGTTCTATGGTGCTTCAGCTAGATTTCTTTTGCAATCTCAAAAGAAATCTCTATATTCCTCTGCCAAATGCAGCACAGACATGTCCCACTACAGGAGCAGGCCAGTGGCAGAAGCAAAATCCCGACCCCATTACATCCTCCAACATACTAATCACTGTGACATGCTGCCTCTTACAAAGTCCTTTGGATGAAAGATATTACAGCAGTGTAAAACTTCTGCTTTCTTTCCTTATTTAAAAATAATAAATCTTGAACAGACACATTTAAGTGCTGCCTCTCACACAAAGCAAACGGGGTGCCCTGAGAGAGAGCCCAGCTACTGAGCAACAGATTGAATGCCTGGGTACTTTTAACCTAAGATGGATTTATGCAATGTATTTATGTACAGTAACAGATCCGAGGAATCTGCTCATGTAACAGCAACACAACAGACAAGGTTATGGTAAGTTATTTCAATTTTTTTAGATTTAATTTGCCTTAAAAGATACACCCAAACTGGAACAGCCAGCCTTCACTGCTGCAGCCTACCCAGTTTCAATGAAATGTTCCAAGTACAGGTTTGAAAAACTGTACCAATACAGAAGAAATAACATATTTTACTTAAAGTATCAAGCCTGATAATTCAGTAGTGAGTGCTCCCTCTTCTCCCCCCCCCCAGCCCTCCACTCACACCCCCCCTATCATCAGATTCACAGGATTAATATGAGACTGGCTTGAGGGTTTTAGCAGTAACTGCTGCAAAACAAGTTCTGATTGGTTGATTCAGAAATTGGGATTCTGGGCAGTGTTTTATAAAAGGATAATGTATCTTTAAGCCTAGGTGCCCTTCAGGGAAATGTATTGGATAAATGTCTTCTGAAAAGCCTGTAAATATTCCATCGCCTCACTGTCATTACTACCATGAAATGATAATGAAGCATGAAAGAAATATAATTCCATATTCAGATGACAGCATTAGCCTTCATAAGCAAACTGAAATATTTATTAGTAAAATGTTCGGTATCTACGCCTGTAATCTAAAAAAAAGGACAAAAATGTTTTATAATAAAAAAGAGATTGAATGCTGAGGTAAAATCTGGTTGGCTGATTTTATTGCTTATTATTAAATCCAGGCAAAACAATTATTTTTTTCTTTTCATTAGTAAGGCACCCAAATTAAAACTATGCCCTCAGGCTGTGAGGTTTACAGTAGTGATTAAAAACAAGAAATTGTGATGCATGGGGTTTTTGACAATGGCATAATCAAATTCATTCATATTGTTCAATCTTTCACTGACAAATATTTTTACAGTGAAATATACCAAACAAAGAAGCACATACGAGTACTATCAATACAGAGAAATTAGGAAGACTTGTTGTTATTGCAGCAGAGAACAGATACAATGTTTCTATAATCTTGAATACAAACATTATAGTGTAGTTAATTAGGGTAATTATTGCCTAAATTGTGCTTAATTGTTTTATACTGAAAAGGATTTCTGAAAGAAGCCTTTTGGATTTCCACGAGGCACAGAAGTGAACGCTCTGCAGCCTAAGTATTTAGATGTAATTTCCTAAGTTTGATTGCATTTCCTATAAGTCAGAAAACACATCCTGAAGCAGGCTGGGACAGAGATAAACACGAGCCACATGCCTTGACCTCTGTTTCACCTTATTGAAAAAGAGGCGTAAAATAGTCATTTAGTACACTAGCATCAGAGAGCATTCACACACTCTAAGCACATTCTTTTTAAAAAAAGGTCTTTGAAGTGAATGAAAAATTAGAAATTCAAGTGACCACGATCAATTCTGAAACACTGCACAAAATTAATTACAGTTTTGCATCAGAAGCAAGAATGTAGATTTCAGACAGTCTATGTCATTTATCTCACGCTGTACAATATACAAGGCGATTAAAAAGCCAAATCTGTTCCCACCCCCCAAGTCTAAGGCCTATCAGAGGCTGTGAAGTACAAATGATTAACTCCAAATTATTCAAGGGATTGTACAGACGCTTCAACTTGAATGAAATTTGCGGCAAGTTACAGGAGCTACGGAGGGACAGATTTGCTGCTCTTTATCAAAATCTAGTCTGACTATCGCTGACAGAATCCAGACAAATTGCATAGTAATCTGGCAGTGGCTGTGGAAAGCTTGCTCTGCAAAATCCAAATCTCTAATTTCTATCTGTTTTTAATTGCTTGACTTAAATTTGCATTTTTATACAATTGGCTTAAAGGATTTATTCTGTTCTTTAGGCTACTCTAATAAAATTGGGTCCCATTTTGCATGGTATCTCAGAAACCTACTTACATTAAATAAGCATGCTGTATTACAAAAATATTTACTGTAGCAGAAAGAGATTCCTTTTTATGTCATGTTCAGAATTAGGTAAAGAATACATGTGTCAGGAAGCTCATCTTAAACTCCCTTATGAAAACATACCTGAGGATGAGCAGGACGGAATAACAAAGAAAAGGAATAAAAAAGAATTCATTCAACGTAGCATAAGTTGGGGGAAAAAAACCCAAACGTGTGGACCAAGAGTACATACACATTTAAATACAAGTCAGAAGCCACTGATAACACAATGTGCTGTGACCAAGCACCCAGGAGACCCATCCATGCAGCTCTCCAGCCCCTGAATGCTGGGCATCAGAGCAAGAACTTCCTTTCTTGTAATTCCCAAGCTCCTGTGTAATTAAAGGAGGTGTTGGCATCAACCAATTAATATCCTTATTAACAAATTAATGTCACCCTCCCAGATTACAGAGCACCTCACTCCAACTGAAAATGTTGCAGAACATCAACACCTGAGCAGTACTTGGCCAGCCAACATCCCTCAGCCACCCTTCAGCCAAGTGTCAGAAATCAAGTGTGGTCATGTCTGAAAACTGGCATTTCATCAGGATAACCAAGGCAAAACTGCTTAATTCTTTCAAATATTAGTCTCCTAATCACTTCTTTATCTGCATTTCTACAATAGATGAAGGCTGATTTCAAACACACATTTAAGCTTTCTACTCAAGTTTTGCCAAAGCACTTGCTTTATTACATATATATACGGCCAAAAACTTTTTTTTACCTTTGACTCAACTTGAATATCAATAATCAAAAAAATATACACACTTCACTGTAGCTTAACATAACCCAGTAGAAACAAGATATTATATTCTTACAGATTAAATTAAAATAACACTAAAAGAACAACCAAAAAAAAAAAGGCAGCCTGTTTTTACCTACTAGTGACAAGGACGTACACACTCCCTTTTCTTCCAAGTGAATGTGAACAAAAAAGCACCAAACAGCTCCTGTATCACTACAAAAAACCACAATCTGACCCAAACCCTAAAGAGGATTTGACCCTATATGCTATTCCCCATGAACATGAGCACTGCTGGAACTTTTGTTATGTTCCAGCTTGGAGGGTAGCTGCTCCATTACTTTTCCAGTGGATAATATGTCCATTGTCCATACTTACAAAAAAAAAAATCCATGAATGATATCAAGTCAGTGAAACGGGCAAGTAAAGTCAGCTATTGGAGAAGACACACTCACATCAAATTCCAGAGGTAACTATCCCTCAAACATGTGGCCATTCTAACTCTGGCTATTATGTAGATTAATCTATAAAGATACATGAGGAGGGGCATTATTCAAACAGTGCTGCTTCCCTACTTCAAATCAATGATACTTCTCTGGGATGAACAGGCAAAAGGAGTTCCAGCAGCAAGAAATCAAAGCCCCTCCACTGAAGAACCACTCTGCAAAGATCACCAAAAACAGGGACAGGAAGCTGGAATGATGTCACTTCTGAGTCTCAATATGCACGGCAGAACCCTAATGAAAAACCAATCAGGGAAACCCATCTGTAATTGTTTAATCAAACATCCCCAAGCTATATAAGAACAATCAACAGTTCTACTGCAAGATCCAGAGGAACTTTATACTGGTGCTCTTGCTCATGTCCTCTGCCAGACTGCATAGGGAGAGCAATGCCATTTCTAACTACAGAACCAAACTAAATGCTGGAAACCACTCTTGAAATGGCAAATTTAGGTCAGGATGACAAAACTGTGTCAAACTGACATGAAATCAAAAGTCAGCGTAACACAGAACACACAGTCATTTCTCGTAGATTGCAGAATAGAAAATAACTGGCCATAACCTGCTCCAATCCAACTATGTCACACCTTCATTTTGTCAGAAACCTTCACACTCATTCTCTCAAATTACTGTTACTAATCTTACCTTTTCTGAATATGAGATATGAGAACAAATACATCTTAACAGGTCATAGAAGAAAAATGAAGGCTGACAGACTTTCTGTAGCTCCAAATTGCTTATACCTCATGTTTGCTTCAAATACAGACCAGTGATTACTTCCTCCTTGAGCATTTCCTCTATCATCAGAAATTCCACAATACCTGCAGCCATGCATGCTTGAATTTTTAAAAACATGTGTAGAATAATCAAAACTCAGAATGCATTTTACATACTATTCAAGCCTCCTCATGTCTTCTGACAATTCTGCTATTACTTTTTGGTACCCTTTCCCTCTATTACCATGTTTTTATAAGGTAATTTATATAAATCTTCTGTAAGATTACAGATAAAAATTCCATTTAACCGTTGAGTGCATCTTATATGAGTTCCACAATGATACATAATTTTCTAGCAACAAAATCTCATATTCACCTTTAGATGTTAGAATGAAGGAAGACCTCCAAGGTTTCAGCACAAGTCTTCATAAAAAATACATTAGTATTTTTCCTTCTTTCAGAGGTTTTGAATTTTATGTTTCTCTAAGAATTAATATCTGATTTCATTTCCAGCTGAAGGTAGTTATTCTAAAGTATCCCTCCCTTTTCATATTTCTCATCTTTGATTCCTCTGAATGGCTATACTGTCAAACATTAGAAGTGAAGAGATCTGTTTGGTGAAGCAGAATTCCCTAAAGCTGATTCCTGCCAACGTGAGTCAGTGTCCATTGTACTCAATACATTTTTGTCAGCTAAACAATGTTGCTATAAACTGTGTCGGTTTTATAGGATTTAATTCCGCTGCAATGTCAAACTAACATTTATATCTCACAGTGAGTTCATTTTAAATAAACAAATAAATACTTCCCTTCAGCCATTCTTTGGCTGCTTCTCTCCACTGAATACATTCACAAATGGTCTTCCAAGCACACTGCTTTAAAGGATGGTCTGATGCTGCATTAAATCTCTACGTTCAGCAAAACTAGTCTAGGCCTAAACTTCCAAAAACACACATTTGCAACCCACAGGGCTCCACCTCTACCTCAGTTCTGCGCTTTGCCCCTCCTGACTCATCAAAATAGGCAAAGCCACAAAGCAGGGAACAGGTTTAAGCAGCCCATGCCTGGATCACCTCACACTGTACCCCCACTGAGCTCACTGGCATCATTCATATGGAAAAATAATCCCAAGCATAATTAAAAATATATTTTTTTTTAATTTTAAAAATTGGAATTAATTCAATGTACTAATTAGAAAACCTTAATTAAGAGTCTGTTAAGACCTTACATATTTTAAAAGTAAAGCAATTGTCTACTTAGAGCTGTAGAAGTCTATTCACTAAACAAATACATTACAGCAAAATTAAAGTGTGATTGAGGCAGAACCTTCCAGTAACAGAAGATATAGGTGTTTATATCAGCACCCTAGAATGTTTATTTTATA
The DNA here is from genome assembly GCF_003031625.1 of Empidonax traillii. NCBI lineage: Eukaryota > Metazoa > Chordata > Aves > Passeriformes > Tyrannidae > Empidonax > Empidonax traillii. The sequence continues at coordinate 120,143 of NW_020955588.1, forward strand.
ACAAAAAAATTACAGATGTTGAAGTAGAGTGGGCTCACAAAGAGCTTTAGGAAACATCATAAATAATATTTAATCTTGTCTGCCCTAATGTCTTCTATCGTTGCAATAACAGTTAATCCACATAGTAATTCAAGCAAGGGCCAAGTCCCAAAATCAACTGCAGCCTTTAACTTGTTTGTTTTGGGAACTTTTTCCTGGTACACTTTTGTTACTGCTGAAAAACAAGTTTCTAATCATAAAGGGTTTGGTGCATTTACCAGCATTTTTTAGCAACTTTGTCCCAGATATGCCAAACCAGATATTCCAAACTTCTAACATAAGTTGACAGATAGTCAATTTGACCAAATTTGTTTGTTGCACTCAACAGCTTATTCAGACTCATCAGTACAGTAATACTTAGCAATGTGAGCTACTTCAGACTGCAAAACCCCCTCAGATAGAAAACTACTTAGGTTTCCACAGGTGTATCAAAAACAGCATCTACATCCACTGCTATAAAAAGCAAACTATTATCATAATAAACCATAAAAGACTAAATGCCACAAGTAACATCCACCAAAGGTAGAGGGAGAGAAGAACAAGCGTCTGACAAAAACAGTGACATCTTGAAGGCCTGAGATGACACTTGTATATGTAACTCAGCCGTCACAACACCCTGAGAAATAAATGCTTTGTGCAACCCAACATTGCATGGTAGTCCCTGAACACAGGGAGTATATACTTCCTCTCTAAATGTGATTTATTTTTTTCCTCCCTTGAGTGATTAGTTCAAGTTCCAGCAGGATTATTTCTCCTAGAAGCACAATCTGATGACAGTTACCCTGCCGCAGTTACGTTTATTTACAGGGAACACAGAAGTCATTATTCTTGCCTCCAAGCTCCTGTTGCATAGATCAGAGGAGCTTTTTAAGCATCTCTCAGTCAAACTGCATTCCACCCTTTGGCTTTTTTGTCCTCATAGTGCTGTTGCTTCCTTGGATGTCACCCACTCTCCCACAATGTTCCACATTCCCAAAGTAGCAGTGACAGCTACACCAAAAGTGTCCCTCTCAAACCCCCGAGTTCACAGTGCAGACGTGTCCATCTCTTCGGGGTGAAGGTTGCTCTCATCTCAGTCATGTGGTTTAGGAAGAAACATGCAGTTTCTTACAATAAATTAAAATATCTGTCTAGCACTGGAGCCCAACAACATATTCTACAAATCAAGCAAACTATAAAACACGGCACATTTAAGACTCTTTCTATGACAAACTCATGGGGAAGTAACAGAAGTCTGTCTGAAACCTTCCACAATACCTTAAGGGGTCCCAAAAATTCTGCATAACCTCAATCAGCATGTAAGGATACACATAACACTGAAAGTTAGAGTCCAAATCTCCAACAACAAACTGGTCTTGTACTGTAATTAAATGTTTGAAGAAAGCTTTTTTTTTTTAAAGCGGTGGAGAAAGCTTTTTTTTTTAAAGTGGTAGAGACAATAAAAAGTGCATTAAATACATGTCATGATAAAGAATAGACAGCCTCATTTAATATTTTAGCGCTCTTTCGCATGAAACAGCTATTTTATTATTTATAACATAGATGTATTTTCAAGACATGTTTCATAACCCTGTGCTTTGAGTTCTACTTTATAATAATCCAACCTTTAAATCACCAGTTTAATCCCAAGAAATTACATAAATACTTTGGAATAGGAAAAGCCACATGGATATGATACTGAGATTACCTGAATGAATTTATCTTTGAGAATATACCAGACAAAGTAGAGGGACACTAAATTAATAAATAAATGTAAACAAGCAAATATAAGAAAAAAAATAAACCATGGGAGGGGGAAAGAAACTAATGAAAAGCAAAGATTGTAGGAGGAAAGACAGAGCAGAAAAAAAAATCATAACCCTTCAAATAGATAGAGAATACAGAATTTGCCTCACAAAAAAACAAAAACATTTTTTTTTGTTTGGGTTTGTTTGGGGTTTTTTGTTTCTTTCTTTTTTTGGGGAGGGAGGGAGGGAGTTTTGTCGGGTTTTTTTTGTTTGTTTTGTTTTTTCCAAGTTTCATTTCCGACCTTGCTTTCCTTAATTCAAGAATTTCAACAATTCCAGAAGTTTTAAACACTTGTTTTTCTGGACTTCCTCTCTGGATGCAGCCCCTCCAAGCTCTTGTTTTTGTGACTGAGATTTAAGAGCAGGTCACTGTTCAGCACAAAAGGTTCAAATAAGCTACACCAGTGACTTAAAATCCCATCTTGGTCCTGAACATTTAAGCCATAGTAAGGGAGGAAAAGGGCTGGTGGCTTCCCACAGGATAAGAAGCCAAAGTGCTGCACCCTCATATAGCATTATACATAATTCTGGGCATGTTTCTTATTTGAATACAATCCCTTCCCTGTCCATGGATATACACATTACAGGATTGCTCTTTAACAAATCTGAACTCTACAATACATAAGGATCAAGCCATAAAGTATAAATCAAAACCTTTTTTTTTTTTTTTAAATTACATGAAATCCTGTACTTATTGAACCTGACTTAGCCACCCACAAAAGATGTTTCACATTCTGTATTCTGAACTGCCTGCCCAGTGACCTCCAGGAGGGGAGATTTCACAGCAGCAATCCAATTCAAAAGCGATGAAAGCCAGAATAAGACAGTGAAGGCAACAAGCAGAAGTTATAGCTCTATCTCTGAGAAGACAAACACTGCTTGTCAATGCCACCTAAGTGCTCAATATCACACATGGAACCCCCAGAAGCCCTGGATTGCAAACTGATTTGTGCCACTAAAGTGCATGGCCACACAGCACAGCACAGGGAGAAAGAGCTGCAGGGCCAGAAGACCCAGTGTGGCTACAGAAACTCTGCAGCTGTCTCAGTATAAAACTCCACCTGTACCCATCAGACCAACTGAGATGTAAAACACAGCTCAGGAACAGGAGTTGGTGAGGAACCTCACACAGCTTCTGATATTCAGGGTGTCTATTCAATAGCAGCACAGGCACCTCCACAGGGCACCGCACTGATATAAAATAATAATAATAATCAGTTAATAAAGATAGATACCACCTTTGCCACACTTTGTACTTACTTATTTTTAGCAGTTAGCTGAA
>NW_020955588.1:123412-278948 GCF_003031625.1 Empidonax traillii
AACAGGAGTTGGTGAGGAACCTCACACAGCTTCTGATATTCAGGGTGTCTATTCAATAGCAGCACAGGCACCTCCACAGGGCACCGCACTGATATAAAATAATAATAATAATCAGTTAATAAAGATAGATACCACCTTTGCCACACTTTGTACTTACTTATTTTTAGCAGTTAGCTGAAACAGCCTGCCTAACATTCTGCTTTCTCCTGCTACTTGTTTTTCTTCAAGTCATCTTAATGTGACAAAAAAGTTCCAAAGGAGACCGGAATTTATTTAAAAAGCAAGTATTTCTGCCATTTCTCCCCTCTCTTCCCCTTCCTCCTCCTCCTTACTCCTTCTTCCTCACTCTGCTTTACAGAAAAAGCTTTTCATCAAATCATCTTATAATGAGAAATGTGAAAAATATAGAGGTCCTGGGACTGTTCATATGAAACCACCTTTTTTAGCCTGTAATGGCCTATTTAGAAGTGTTATGCTTTACTGATGCACTTATCACTCGCCAAGTTTCAGCTGCTTATTATACCCTGTTGAAAATACTGACTCACTCAGCTGCTTAGCAATCAAATTTAGAGCTTGGCCTACCAGGTTCTTTCCTTTTTTTTTTTCCCCTTTTAGAAGAAATTAATCAAAAGTTCTACAGCATCCTTTCTTGTTGCATTAACTTAGGAAGTATTTTAAAACCCCTTGTTCTTTAATTTGAATCTTCCTATAAATTAAAGTTATATCATTTTAGAGGGCATAGTGCAAAAATAACAAATAAAAAATGTTGTCCTAATCAGCAAGGAAGACAAATGTTCTTAGGAATTAGAGATCAAAAGCATATGTTGTACAGAGCATCTGACATTTCTAGAAATTGCTTATGCAGTGCACACCTTTGTGTATCTCTGTGGTGTAATACTGAGTATGGGGAAATGCTTTATAAAAATGAAAATGCAATTGTCTGACCAATAAAAGGTAGTCCTGTATGTAATCCCAGTAATAGATTTTTAAACCCTTACCACTGCTGCAATATTATGTATTCATAGTTATCATCTTGTCCACTTCCAAATCCTGAAAGGTTAGATTGTTTAAAGATTTGTTAGCTGTGAAATACTTAAAAAAGCAAAGTATTAAGCTCAGAGCTAATTGAAAAATAGCATTTTATCAGATTCTCCTTTGATATTATCTTGTAATGATTGTACTTAAGGTACTCACAATACTTCAATAAATAGAGAAATTAAAAATATAACATCTTTAGGGCTTTTCAGAGAATGTGGCTGTTAACAATTTATACTGTGCTTTTTTTTAACCATTATTTTCTTATATTTCCCACAATGCTTCACATCAGAAGCAAACAGCAACTGAATGATTACCCCAAAGTGTGCTAGATGAACTGGAAAAAGTCTATTCAAACAAAGCTCATTAGTTTTGATACCTCCAGGGCTATGACAAATTAAGCGGCTGGTGAATATGCTTGCAGACAAAAGGATGATGCAAAATCTAGGGCTTGTGCTAGGCACTGTGTCAATAAATTCTACTGGAAAAGGTAAAAATTACAATTGAAGCTAAAATGGAATTCCTTTAAGGAACATGTAGAAAATAGATCATCCCTTTTCTTAAACACATTTATGAATGACTGTGCTATAAATAATAAAGGGATTGCTTATTGGCTACTTTGAATGTGCCTTTTGATGGGTCAGTCCTGACCTCCGAAAAATTTTACTCTGTAGCAAGTAAAATGCATGCAGAGAATTTAGGCAGCCTCTGAATTGCTTTGCCACTCTGAATATTGGTCGACACCACAACCACTGCAAGTTTGTACCGTGTGTTCCAACAGCCGCTCCTGAACTGGGAGCAGCCACCATCACCAGACTAGAATTGTACCCTTGAAACTCAGAAGTGAAAACACACAAGTAGCTACAAAATCAACTGGTGGATTTGACCCTGCTCCATCAGAACAGTTGCCTAAACCACACACACCATTACAACCAGAAGCTGAGGTGATCAGGTCAGAAGAGACAGAGAGAACAAATTCATTCCTCTCTCATCAGGTGACCCTCCTGTGTCATCCCTGAGCCATTCCAGTGCTTTTTGTGGGGTTTATGCTGTCCATGTCCCGAGGCCAAGAGAGGAATGTGAATGACAGCACTAACACCAAGATCCTGCAAAGGCACCACCAGCTTAATCTTGCTGCCTGTGGGCTCCCACTGGTGTTAACGAGAATGGGACTGGAACTTCTTTAAGTTACTATTAATTCCTATTATTTGCTCTTTAATCACTTTCTGGTGCAAACCTGTTTCTCTCACATACTTCTTTGTTACTTCCAGCCACAATTACTGAGCTGCTGTGGCACAAAATTGTGCAGCCACTCACATGACATACCTGCTCTTTCACAGCCACAGAGTACTCGATCTAGATATCCAAGTTTTACCCACCTATGACAGAACTCTTATTTTGATGTGCTGCAGTCAGCACTTCATTTGCTCAGATTAGTCTGTACCTTAAGATATATGAGCTTGAAGCTGGATTCCCTTCATGCCAACAGGAATTTAAAGTCAGTTCATACCCCAACTAAACAACATATCCACTGAAAGCAATTATTGCTTTTGAAATTCACCTTCCCTTCTGACAAAGCCTAATTTTGCAAGCTTTCAGAGAACATCACAGAACTTTCTTTCACATCTGATGGATAATCAAGAAGTATATTTGACCAAACAGGTCAATTTTCACCTCCACAAACTCAATGAGACCTGTTACCCCTTGGAAAGGAAAATAATTCCTCTATACTTCTGTTGTCTATTTTATATACACCACAAATTTTGAAAAATGTCTTGGAAAAAAATCTTTTTAAAAGGCATTATCAAATTTTTAAATAAAAATTGTCTGAAAATAACACTGATTTTAATTCTAGCCAGAAATATATCTTAAGACTAGCAAAATATACTTCTGTACTTGCTCTGTACTCATAGATCTTGCAAAAATGCATCTATATTTCCAGTTTAAAAAATGGGATATTTCCTAGATAACAGTTTCCAAAAGAAAGAATAAGTCAATTAAAAAGTCTTATACACAATTTACTCTGACAGAAACTAAAGAGGAACTTACAGTTGTGAGGTTTTGTGTGTACAAACAAGTTTCAGGTACCAAGACAAACTCTTACCTGGGAATGCAGATTGCAGGGAAGGGGGAAAATCCATGTGTGTTTCTCAATAAACAAGGAGCCAGCTCTGTATATCTTAATTATTGGTTTCAAAGTCGTGTTTTTAAAAAAAAAAGTTTTCTAGCTGGTACTAATGGCAACAGAAAAGGATGAAGTGACACGCAGTGAGCCTGTTGATTTTGTGGGTTTCAGTAAAGAGGATACATCCCCTGAAATAACAGAGCCATAAGAAGTGTGGTCTAACAGAGTCAGGCTAGCAGGAAGGACAATGCTGGCCTTCCAGACAAAAGCTGGATGCAAGAGAATTGCCCACGTGTCTACAACTGACTCCAAAAGTCTTGGGAAGCAATCATGTCATGACAATGTCAGCAGCAGCCTCCAGAACAGCCTCCAATCCTGCTTCCTATTTACTAAGAGGAGCAAATAAATGTTATTCTTTTCTGAGCATCATTTTCATTTCCCTTATTTGTGTGCAAGGTAATGAAGTACCTGTCTTCTAGATTCTGCAGAGAGTCATTCATTTTATGGGCAAGAAAAAGAATCCCTGTTGGTTAAAGCCCAGTTACAGGGAGCACAAAGCTCTCAGTCACAGGACAGGTGGGTGCTCCTCACCCAGAGGTTGGCTCTCTGTTTGTGCACTTTAGCTGAGGCTACAACACCTGACTGGCAACAGGATTTTAATCCAAATCCCTGATTTGGGGAAGAATCAAGCAAGGAGTGGTTTGAAACATGTAACACTATCTTGAACGGAGGAAAAATTCTGCTTCATTCACTCATAAAATTAAAAACATGATTTACCATTTTCTCTACCCCCATTTTTTGGATTTTTTTCCACACAAAAAATAACTTTGATAGTTCTAGCACACAGTTATATTGTCAAGGGCTGGCCTATTCAAATCTGTATTCAATTAAGTGTAATAAAATAATTCTCCCAGTCCAAAAAACCCCATCAGGCTCAAGGTGTCTCTTGCCCACCTTGTTTTGGCTGACTGCTAGCCCCAGTAGATAAATTACACCTTCTCCTCCATAAACAATGTAAATAAACTCAGTTGTTAACCTCGACAGCTTCCAGATCACAAAAGTCAGGAAGTTTAATGACTGTAGATTCTGCAGTGTCTCACCCAGGAAACTGCAATGTAATAGTTTCTCCCTATTTTGAAAGCATAAAAAGAGCTGACTTACTGAGATTTAAACCTATAGTTTTACTTTCAGTTCAAATATATAGAACAGAGTTATGATAAGGAACTATTAAGAAAGATATCCGAGGACTTAAGAATTCTGAGACATCATCTGTCTCTCCAAATTACTCTTTTGGTTATCCACATTCTACTGAGTTGAGCTACCATTTTTGTATCTATTGTGCAATTCCTTTCTTGTCATATTTCATTCTTCAAAACTCTATTGTCAGCCACTTCATTATCTTCATTAAAATCACTGTCAAGAGTGAAAAGCATGAAAGGCTTCCACTAACATCTTCCTAAACCAAGCCCTTTTGTGCTCTGTAGGCTGTAGTGATCTCACACACTGGATCTAGGCTCAAGCAGTGAAATATCAAGAACATAATTCTTGCAAATTTTTGAGTATCATAAAGTCTTACTGTGCGTATCATGCAGACTGTTATGATGTTACTTCTGTCTTTTGATATGGCAATCAACAAACGTTTATATCCACGTGTATAAAAGACATGAATAAAAGATGAAAGACAAATACAACTACACAGATAATATCTAACAGTAGATCTGATACATATAAGCATTTAGGGTATAAAGTATATTTTTTTCTATATCATTCTGCCTCGTCCATGCAATCAAAGACAAAATCCAACTGAAGGAGTGACTTCATCAATTTTCCCAAAGACATATTTATCATCAGAACTAAATTAAAGTAGGTCCCTTTTTTAATCTCAAGGTGATTTATGACGATATTTCATGTTCCTAATCAAAAAGCACTCTCAAACTTTTGGGGAGACAAGACCTCTTCACTGGAAAGGTAACGATGCTGCCACAAGCAAAGTTGTACAAGGACATCAGAATCAGAACAAGGTTCTCCTGTGCAACAGCCCCACCCTCCCCCTTCCAGTTCAGCTTTGTGAAGTGCAGACCAATGAAGCTGCAAGGGGGCTGGAGAGCAAGACATCCACACACACACAAACAGCTCTGCAAACCTTCACAAAATAAAGGGTGAGGAGCAGACCAGGGGTTGGAGAGTGAGAGACAACAACAGAATGAGAACCCTGTCAGGAGGTACAAGATTTGACACCAGAGAATAACAAGCTGACTCTTCAGCAGTGTTATGTGCCCCTCTATTTTCGATCTGCCCTGGGAGTTCCTCAAAAGCCCTCGATATTCACTCCAAAAATGCACACTGAAAGTAACAGATAGACCACAGCCTGCTGGAAAGGCATCTCAGGGTCTCCTGAACTAGGAACAAAACACAACAGCACCACATCACCCAACAATTCTAACTAAAGAAAGTTAAATATATAAATTAAATAAATTTTAATCTATTTGGGTAACTGTGAAATAAAGACCCCTTTTTTTCAGGGGAATGTTATATGTAAAAATTCAAAAAAATGTAATTTAAGGGATGTTATTTCTAATGAGGAATGAATTTTATATGCCACATACTAACAGCAAAGAAAAACATCGTAAAAGTGAGGTTATTGCTACAGCTACCAAGGCTCTTCCTGAATAAACCAGTAAAATGTATGAATCTCAGCAAGAAAAAAAACCAGAAACCCCATGTCTGAGTACAGAACGAAGTCACGATTTTTAGTTGGAGAAACAACCAAACAAAAACTAGAATTATGAGATATCCATTTGTTACAGTCTCAAGCCAGACAAATCTGTCTTCAGACAGATACTTGCACAATCTAAGTTGCTGAACAAAGATAAAATGGCATGAAAACTCCTCCTACAGGCATCACAACCAGAGTTCACCTTCACATTGATGACATTTTTTGTTCTGTTTTTTTCAAAACCATATAAAGATAATGTCATCTATTCTGATACTGCCAATTCAAAACAGGACTTGCTGGAGAATTGCAGAGTAGAGACCTGCCAGATAACACTGATACTGGTGATTTTTCTCACAGAAATTCTTCACATGAATAAAGATTATTTTTCTTAAATGGAGACTAGGCATAAATATTGGAAGAGTTCTGAAAGGATAAGACAAAATAAACTCTTACATTTCTCTCATAAAAAGAACCATTTTGTCATGATCTTCATTTTCACTCTTTGCCTTTCATGAAAAATGAGCAGAAATCCTAAGAAGTCCAGTGGATTTGGGCCTCTGATAGTCCTAAATGTCAGGTGAAAGCTGTGACTCACAGGTTGAAAAAATACCTAAAGTTATTCTACTTTTGACTATTCACATTCAAAATGCTGATTTTAATTAAACAACAGTATTCTCTAGGTATATACTTTTAGACACTGTGTGTTGCAATACTGATACGTAAGACGAGTATCTTCAAACTTCCATGATATCCTTCATCTCATTTCCCTCTTCACCTCCCCCTGCCCCCTACAGCACCTTGCCCTGGTTATCCATGATTCCTACTACACCTTTAGGAAACCTGGTTACTCACCTGGGTAGGGACAATGGGGAGACAGACAATATTGTTCAAGTTCCTTAAGCAAGGATTTTTTTTTGTCTGCCTAATATAATGGGTCCTGGTTTATGAGCAGAGGCCTCAGGCACAGTAAAAACAATCACATGAACAGACCCTTAAACAACACAAGGATGGAAATTGGTATTCTTGTTTAAAAAAGTTCACATTCTAATCAACAGCTTTAAAATGCAACTGCCATTCCAAAAATCAAGGTCTCCAAGTAAACTGCAAACACAGGGTTATGATCTGACTTACTGGGCAGTGTAAAGAAAAGAAACTAGAAAGGAAAAATTACACTGGCACAAGTCAGTGACATTTATCATTGCATGTTTCATTCAGTGACTCAGGTATTTTTTTCCACTGGTCTCTTTAGGAAATACGGTACTTGATGTTATTATTTCCAGTCCTTTTTACTACAATTTCATTTAAAAAGCGGATTCTCAGCGACTTATTCAAACTTTCTCACTCACTGCAATGATTAGGGCCACGGATAATCTACTAAGACAAGTTGGAAGAATTTTTAAACAACCTCTTGGTTCCTAAGAGCCCTCTGGCCACCTCAAAGCCACCTTATAATTTGCAGTAAGTGTCTTTTTTATTTCAGTTGACTGCTTATACTTGTAACTATGTAAAACACTACCTCTGTTTAGTATTACACTGCTATGGTAACCTTAAGAAAGGGCACCACATTACAAAAGAGCACCACATCTCTAGTAACAAAGTCTTACAGCTCATTTTATGGCATGTCTAGACCTAAGAATTTCTCAACGACCCTTTCTTGAAGGGAAAAGGAGAAACAGATATAACCATATGCTTACATGATTAGCTGCTACTGAAGCCTTTTGGATGGTACATCCCAAAGATATTAACAGATTTTGAAGACTGACAAATTGCTATTTTAAGTCCAACTGTTGATACATGTGCACCTGATTTCTGTTTTGACATTTTACTTATATTAGCCTGTTGGTCTACACTATAATCGTTGCTACTACGCAGATTCTGGCTCAAATTATATATATTTGACTAGAAGAACAAAGTTTCAAGCACGGGTACATTTGGAAGCATACCTTAATAAAAACATCAAATGCATACATTTTAAAAAGAAGGCTGAGTGGAAATGCTCTCACAAACGGAGCTTTTATCATATTAATAGCATGAGATTCAAAGCAGGACAACAGTTTCTATGTGAAGGTCTTTACCAAGGATAGGACTCCTAGCATTACAAATTCTAGTCTAGAGGGGAAATAAGGCAAATTCATATGCCATTAGAACAATCTAAAGCTCTTTTCGTACTCTACAAAACTCACAGTCATTGTGACCCACCTCAGAAAGGGAAGGGTAACCCAGGTTTTTATTAACAAATCCCTTGGGCGAAAGGACACTGAATAATCTGTGTTTGTAAACATACATTTGTAAGGTTCATTTTAGAAAAGTTTCATTTCAAAGGTAAACAGGTATGTTGCCGGTTTGGGTGTTATCATTCTAGAGCAATTCAGCAATAATAAGGACAGACCTACTAGAGCACGGCAATATTAGAGCATCGGTAGCAACATGGCATTGTAAAAGCACAGCGTCTACAGTGATAAAGCATTATTAAAGCATCTACAGCAACATGGCACAAAGGTAACCTTTGAGCAAATGCATAAGGGAGAGAAAGGAAAGGCGGGATAAGGGTAAGGGAAAGAAAGAATAAGTGTGGAAAGATGTATATAGTCACCACCCAATGTGTCCCGCGATGGAACTCGGTAGTGGCAGAAGCGATGGTGTTGATCCGTGGGGGTTGAGGGGGGGAAAGCCCGCACACTCAAAGAAGTTATGAGTTATTACACATCTCCGGCTCAACTGGGAACGCCCTGTACCTGCCCGGGGCGGGGAGTTTTATGCTGCAGCGTCCCGGCCGTGCCACGATCCTCCTACAGCTCCTCAGGCAGCTGCAGCTGCCGATTGAGCATCGATCACGGTCCATCCTGGCCCAGCACCTGAGATGTGCAACCCAGGCTGGACGGCGGAGTTCGTGTGAAGGGACGACTTTGGGATGATAAAAGGGATTTCCCCGCCTTTCAGGACTTGCCTCTTCTCGGCCTCTGGCCTTCTTCAGGCAGGCATCTGCACCCACTTATCAGATCCTTTAGCAGTATTGGGGGGGTGAAAGGAGGGCTTTGCTGGGTGAGGAGCTGCCTTTTTTCAGTTTGCTAAAGTCCTTTGGTGATCCTAGAACGTGTAAATGGTTAACTGTTTCAGCCTCTGACAATTTAAATTAAACATGCACACAGAGTCATAATCCATCTTTCCTACAAATTGTCAATACTTGAAGCTTCCTACTTCTGGAATATAAGATTTCTTGGTAATTGCATTGGGTATTATAAAGGACTTGACAGTTTCAGAGACCACCAAGGGAGTTTTAGTTCAAGTTCTGTGTAAGTTGGTTGGTTGGGGTATTTTTAATGTCTGTGTTGCAAGGAATTAAATTCAGAAGAGACACAATCCTGTTTCCATTCTGTTAATATTGTCCACATTGTGTTAATACAATATTATTCTGACTGGATTTTTTCTTTCCTCTCCACTGAGTCCAAGCTATGTTTAAATACCTTATGATGGAACTTCTGTCACAAGTTACACAAGTTGCACATCTTTCTCTCTAAGCTCTCTTTTAACATCTCAGCAATGCTCTGTACTGGAGCATCAGCCTCGAGCAGCTTTAGGCTGAGAAACACAACCAAGGAAGCAAATTGTCACAGTCGGTGACAATGACAGTACAACAGTGTTTTTCTGCATCATGTATCATGCACAAAGAGTTTTCAAAATCTGCTCCAAGTTCACCTCCTTTCTCCTCAGCAATGCGGTTGGAAATGCTACATTTAAAACTATAGAAGCCTTTCCTCTACTTAAAAAAAAAATCCAGAAGCAGCAATATGGCACATTGTGCAGTATTTGCACAGTCTGAATCCAAGGGAGAAGTCCTTGCCTTGGTGCTGTACTTGATCTATTGGCATGCCCAGGACCCAACTGTGTTGATCCCATTTGCTTTTGTGGAGAAAGGGAAGGAATAGTAATAGTAGTAGTAATAATAATTAAGATTCAAGCAATCAAATGAAGGATGCTACATTTAATGAAATTTCCCTTCATCCAAATTAAAGTTCCTGCATTAACTCCTTGCACAAAAGAAGTTATCTGCTTCAGGTCAGCATACACTTATTTACACAATCTATTAATGTATACTTTTAAACCTGAAACCATTTTCAGTGCAAATATTATAGAAAATACAATTCTACAGTTCAATGATTTTGATGTTTATTCTCTTGCTTAAATAGCCATGACTTTCAGTCCACTCTTTTATATACATATGTATTATAAATACAGGAGAATAAATGTAGAACAGTCATCCAAAATTGTCCCTAATGGCAAATGTAACAAAGTTCAGGTATATTTGATTTAGTTCTCCCATAAAAAAGTTCAGAAATATACATTCCAAGATCTATGCAAAATATTTTAATCAGATTTCTATTAATAAGTCATAGAAATTGAACGTTATTATTTATTTATGCAGGAATGTTAAAACCCCCCACAGTTTGGAGTTTGTTTGTAATTTTTAAATATTTTGGAATTATCCTCTTACCAGGTAAGCTGCTGGGACAGCTTACTGGTCTCAAAGGAGTCTTTACTCCTATAAATGGCAACTAAAACTAGAATGGTATCATTGTAGACTTCTGTGTAGACATCCACTCTATAATATTTATTCTATGAATATTTCAGCTATAATGCCTAATATAAACTGCCCATATCACTCAGACTACTTAAACTAGTGCAAATTAGAAAATGACACTCTTCGACCCCAAAAAGTCAGAAAATTCAAAATTTACCCATAATTTTGCATACAGGTCTCTAGCACCTAACCATAATCTTCTAATGAAAATGTAATACAGGTGTATTTCTTCCACAACAATTCAAATTACTTCTAATAATGTATTCTTTTCACTTGTATAAAAGGATGTCATATTTTAAATATAAGGCAGATTTTTCTCTGATATTTCTATTCAGCTTTAGTTCTTCTACATTCTGTAAAAACTGTAACCTGTGTCAAATAAGAATGAACTCATACTCCTCTCTGATCTAAATCAGTATATATCATTGTCTGTTGGTAATAAAATTCAGTTCTTACATGTAAAATGTATAAAAGAAGCTCTCTTTAGCATCAGTTGCTGTGCCTTTAGCTGCAAGTTTCATATCTTCTTCATAAGTGTCACCAGAAGAAAAAGAATGTAAAAAAATCTCAGAGTTAGAGCTCCAGTTCAAAGTGTGCAATTTTTCCCAAAGGTACGTTTAGGTGCTTTACTGAATCCCAGTCTATAAGTTTATTTGCAAGAGGCAGTTAAAGAGAGTTTGGGAAATTTTACTGGAATTCCTATGGCATGCATTTTTAGACCCTTGTGCCTAAAATTAGTCTCTAAATCCATAATTAGACATCGAAACAGAGCTGTAAAATCTTCAACTGTTTAGGATACATTCAAACCGTACATTACAACCTCAGAGGAACTTAAGCTTTAGTTAAGCTTGCATTTACATTATTGAAGTGTCAAGCTGTCAACCCTTGCTGGTTGACCTCTAGGTTTTTAAACCCATTATGCCAGGAAAGCTTAAGGCAGCACACCCCAGCAATTCCATGCGAATGGGCCAGTGAAAGGTGGATCTCACAGTGAGCTCCCCTCAGAGTTTACCACCTTCTGAATTTCGTTACATCCATTTGTGCCTGGGAAACGTAATTTTTTTTTCTAATCTCACCAACAGTCGCCTCTTCACAACTTGCCAGATGAAGAAGAGCACAAAGCACTCAAGCAGCAAAAAGCCCCACAAACTCTCTGAAGAGTTTTATGTGAAGTGTTAACAGCCGCTAAAATTCAGCAGTAATGCAGCTACCTCTGGCTATCCAAACAACAAAGAATTCCCTGATTGCAGTGACCGATCGGTAGTAGCAAAAGGGGAGTTTTCAATAATCATTAAAAAGACATGTAATGTGATGCTAAAATTACCCTCCTCCTCCTCTACTACTGGGCATGTAAATAGGGCTCTTTTTAATTCAGTGGGTACTCTATTAACAGAGCAATTAGCTGAAGCTGCCAGAGCAGCAGGTGTGGCAAACAACCAGGTACTTTGTAATCCTACACGGATGGCATTAATCATTAGCAGTAACCACCGCGTTTTGCCATATAGCTCTGACTTCTCTGATCTAGAGACTAGATCTAAAAATACTACCTCAGATATGAAGGATAGAGTTAATCTAATTTAAGTTTCAGTTATTTTAGCATGCAAGATCCAAGTCTCAGTTAATTAGACCTCCATACTAGTCAATGGAGAGCAGTGGGTGTCACGGAAAGAGTCACCTGCTCAGAAATTTCCTATAGGAAAGGCTCCTGTCTTTCCTCCTGTAACTGTTACCTGGAGGTGAAGATCCAATACAAAAAGAAATAATCTAAGTATCTATATTCTATTCTGGTTTTCAGTTATAAACCAAGCTACAATTTAATACTAAAAATATTATACTTTTATTAATGCTACTTTATCAGTGCTCACCCTAATAGGTTCTGAACTCAACCCTAGTGTGATAAATTCTCATTACTCCACATTTACACCATTACATGGCCCACTATGCCTACAGAATGGAATAACTCACAGCCCTTCCAGATGCCACTCAGGCATTATTTACCTTACTTTTTCACAGTTCAGGTGAAATATCTGCATAGTTTGCATTATATGCTGTGTATTTTACCCAAAGACACATTGTGCACAGTCATTAAGTGAAATGCCACAAATGCTAATATCCAGACTACAATATATAGGGAGAAGAAAACATGCTAAACTAAAGGAAAAAATATTCCAGGCTGTGAAGTGTAACAAAAAAGGCCCATGATGACAGTTTCATCTGAAAATAGCAGACTGAGACATATTAAAATTGGTTTATTGTCTCCCTAATGAGGCAATGTATGTAAAGCCCCAAATACTCTATAATCAAAGTTACCAGCTAGTGTAAGCTTTGAAAAACGAGAAGCAAATCTATAGCTGATAATTAACAACTTCCTTCATTGTTGACTACACAGGAAAGAGAAGGGTGTTTTTACTGCTGTTCTACTCGGCTTCAGTGCTCGATGCTGCAGAGTGGGCTGAACCCAAGCTCAGAACACAGGAACCGCTTCATTTTTTCCCAAAACCTCCTGTGAGCTGCAGTCAGGAAGGGCTACTTTTTGTACACTAAAATGCTGATGTCATTTCTTTAGATAGACTGTTAGAATAACCTGTGTAGTTATAACAGATTTTAAGTTTTCAAGGTTATTTGCAGCATCATGAAGACATGAAGGTTTTTTCTTATTGGTGTCTGTTTTCCCAGGCTAACTGTAACTCCTGCCACTGAAAACACACCCTTAAAGACTGCTCATCACACCCTAAATATCAACAACAACAAAACCCAAACAAACAAAAGAACCTCACATCACCATTGGTAGGTTACCAATATAATCTATTCCATAACAAGAGCGGGAATCTCAGCTAAACATCTTCACTACCTCAAACTCTTCCAAATTCCAAGCAGAGATGTAGAGCTGTATTTTTCTGACCACACAGGACAAAATAAAAGCAAAGATGGCTTTTTCAACAAAGCCTGCTGCCTGTACAAGCTACAGTACTCAGAAAGCAGCATTACATAATAAGATGGCCCAGTGAACAGAAATTATTTGCGCAGCTACTTTATCAGAACCTCCCTGCTTCCCACTGAAAGAAAATAGACCACTTCTACTCCAGTCTCCTCCCAAACTGATATATCCAATCCATCCCATCATTCAAATCCCCTACAAAGGTGTGAGTTTCATCCATGTTCTCTTTGGATGTTTTCACAGTCTTCAAATAGTACAAACCTACAAATTTAACCAGAACATGGGAAACAGGATGTGAGCCACTGATTGAATTAACCTCAGTGATTTTTTTTCCTCACCTAAAATCTTTTTTTTTTTTCATAAATCCAGAATTATCTCTGCCCATACATTCCCAGCTACATATGTTCAATACTGTGAGGGGTTTTACGCTTTGCCTTAAAACACCTCACATTTAAACTAGGTTTTCAAAAGTAGCTACATGCAAATCAAAATACTACTTACTCATTTGCCCAGGGCAATAATTACTTTTTATAAACTTGTCAAATACCCTTTGTTTCTTAATCAATCTTCTGGGCCTGTGGCAGACAAGCAGGTTTTGTAACTTCAGAAAGTAAAATTTCACAACAAATTTGCAATGCTGATATTAAGAAATACTCATTGAGCATTTCAAGGCTCCAATAAAAGCTCAAAAGCTCTAATAATAGATAATGCAGAAAACTTATATCCATATCCACCAAATCCAAACTTGGAAAACATCGGGTAAACCACAAAATTTGTGAATATCTACAGATGATATCCCATCTATTCCTGACGAGAAATAATAAATTAAATTCCAATACAAAAGCTTATCCTTGAGAATTATCTGTGTCTAATGAAGAAGTTATGGCATTCCTATGCTTCTGGCGCTATACCCTATACAATTTTGAGTTTTGGAAAGTACCAACTATAAAAAAAGTAAGCCATATTCAAAATGAATCTACACATCTCAGTATATATATACACATATATAAACACACACATATATATATATATATTCAGAGCACTCATATGATAGCATTTGATAAGATTTTACTCAAATCACAAGGTAGGCATCACTTAAGAGACAAAAAGATGGCTTGAATCTGGCCACCCTCTAATATTAAAATACATATTGCCTCTCATACTGTAAAACTGTGTGAGAACAGTGGCTGTTAATCCAGAATTATGACTCAACGATACCACACTTAAAAGCTCAGCCATCACAGATCCTTAGAAATTTGCATATTCTGGACACCATCTAAATGGAAATATTACCTTGTGGGTCTCCTTATCTGCACTCCTGCAAACACAGCTCCCTCATATTCATAATCCTGACTCATATCCATCACCATTTGGAAGCAAGTGTGTGTCTTTCCAGGGTTTCATAATTCCATCTGTCCTGCCTGAGATTTCCTGGAGTACGGATAAATTCCACTGAGTAACACTGCAATATGTGGAATGTATACATTTAGAGCAGCATATGGAAAGGCAATATTTAAAAGTACATCTCATATATTAAAAATATACATGTGACTTAGAAACGGAAAAAAAAATAAACTAAGAAGGAGGAAAACATCACCATTAGACTACAAAAATCTATGGCAAAAGTTTAGGATTCAGATATAGACTCAGCTGAGTAGAATATGCTGCGACATTTTATTCCTTCAAGAGTATGTCCAAAGTACAAGAGGCCATCTGTACACGAAATTACGTATGGGATACATTCAGAAAACAAACAAAACGTCCCATCCACTACATGCCCTCCAGCTGGTCACTGGTTCTTTTCCACACAAGGTATACAGCCCTGGCTGCCAGCTCAGTGTCCCCAGTGTGGTGTCAGGCAGCTGATGCACAATCAGCTAAACGGGCTGAACCTTTTCTTTACAGTTTCCTGTGCTCTCCTGCTGCCTGCACAAATCTAGCACTTGATCCTTGGTGTGGACAAACAGTTCCACAGCACAGTCCATTACTGGTTATTCTGTGATGTTTGCAGAGCTGCCCTTACGACCTTCAGTTCAAATCATCCTTAGTTAATATTTGTCCTCTGTAAATGAACTCAGTTTTGCACACCCATCCTATCTATAGGATAACAGAATTGTTAAGGTTGGAAAAGACCTCAAAGATCAAGTCTACCCTGTGTCCAAACCCCACCCTGTCCCCCAGCCTGGAGCACTGAGTGCCATGTCCAGTCCTCCCTTGGACACCTCCAGGGATGGGGACTCCACCACCTCCCTGGGCAGCCCCTTCCAAGGCCTGACCATCCTTTCCAGCAAGAAATTCCTCCTGATGTCCCACCTGAGCCTCCTCTGGCACAGCTGGAGGCTGTTTCCTCTCCTCCTGTCCCTTGTTCCCTGGGAGCAGAGCCTGACCCCCCCCCCCGGCTCCCCCCTCCTGTCAGAGAGTTGCAGAGCCAGAAGGTCCCCCCTGAACCTCCTTTTCTCCAGGCTGAGCCCCCCCAGCTCCCTCAGCTGCTCCTCACAGGACTCTCCAGACCCTTGCCCAGAACCATTGCATTTCCCTGGAGATGCTCCAACCCCTCAATGTCTTTTTTGCTCAGAACCAGACACAGGACTCGAGGCACCTCAGCAGTGCCAAGTATTTTTTGACAGAAAACATAAATAAATCCTTTACATTGTTCAGTTTGTTAAGTGTCTTTTCTGTTTTTTTTTTCTATCAACATACAATTTTCCAGTTACCACATGAACAATTCATCTGACTGATTGCAGAGTCCGTGGAAATATTGAAGAGGACTCTCTCTCAACCTGTTTCAAATAAAGTACAATTTGTTTGGGGCTTAAAAAAAAAAAAAAATCTATTTCTGCTTTTAAAAAACCAAATACTTCTCAGTCATATTTTTGTCCTGGACTTTCTAAGCAGTACGATGAGAAAGCCTGATCAATAAACATTCTCTGACGAGAACCTGTAAAACTTTTTCTAAATTCATACCCTGTTGTCGTGGACTCACATCTCTCAAAGAACATAGTAATTCATAGACAGCAGGGAAAAGAAATACTCAGAAAAAAAAAATGAAGCTAAGAACCACAAAAAAACATCTCCACCCCCATTTTTATATTAGAAATCAATCCCTAAGGACTATTGCAATGAATTTGCAATATCTGAAATACAACAACATCAAATCCCAGGTAAATGACCTAAGTTCCATTTCGTCTACTCTGTTTCCATGTCACAAAAAATTAAAACTTCATACAAACTGCACGTGTCATTTATTCAACTTCACGCTACTTTTAAGTAACTAATTTCTTTCTGCTGTTGTGTTTTTTGCAGTGATCCAGTCAGAGTTAACATTCCAGGTAGCACTGCCTCCAAAGCTATATAAACCTTTAATAGCACAAAGAAATTGCAAAGCAGGAAAAAGTTTAAATTATTGCAGAAATAAACCTAGAATATAAATGGTGCTATAAAACCCTACTTGTTTCAGCACTTTTTTTTGTACTGCACTGTCACTATCATGTGGCAATCACAAGAAATCTATTCTTCAAGAAACCAGCTCTTAGCCACTGCTCAAGAGCTAAAAATGCCTCTTTTTTTTTGCAGATGGCCTAATGATAATGGCTTTTCACAGATCAGCTGCAAAAGTTGGTTGTTTTGTTCTCACTTCAGTGAAGTAAAATTCCAGAAATGCCACAGTCAAGTTAATCTCAAAGAAAACAGATATCATGAATACAGAATCAGGGGACTTGTCTAAACTGCGACATGAGTAGAAATCCTTTATTCACTTCTGCAGCTACTAAACCTCATGCTGTGAGGTCTTGTAGAGCTACAGCTTCAGCCTAAGTCAGGAGCTCTGAGGACCAGGACCAAGCCTAGACATGCACACAAAACCCCCCATCGGCAGCAGCATTTTTGTTAACTGACCATAAGGTCGGCATTTTCCCTGAATCTGACTTCTTCCCTGCAAAGAAGGGCAGAGGAAGAGGAGCACCATGGGTTTAATTACAGCTCAGTAATTCTGATACCAGTCTCTGACATTTCCAGGTTGAGCAGTGAAGGTATTTGCCTACAAAGCATCGGTCACAGACAGCAGCTATGGGAGTTAAAGCCAGGAAAGGCCTGAGCTCTGTGGTGCTCTGAAGTCATTTTGCCCTCCCTCGGCAGAGATTGCCAATCTGCATCTTTAGACCCAGCTGCATTCTGGTAACCATTCCTCAAAATAGGATAATAGAGCTAAAAAGGGCACTGGAGACAAGAAACCAGGATAATCAGAAGTATAAAAGCATAGGTCATAAATTGCCAGCTTCCAGAAACAGGGAGCACAAATTTGGGGGAAATGTAACCATACTGCTCTGCTACTTCCACTCCTAACCTGTAAATCCTTCACTGGCCAGTGTCACAAAAAAGACAGTGTCCTAGAAGGCTTTTGGTCTGCTGTGGAATAGTTGTTCTTATGATCATAAATTCAGAGGCATGAGGGAGTACTGGAGAATTGATTCCCACTTCAGGAGACTTAACCTGGCCACGCACCAAAATTAGCAGACTGAGGTCACTGGTTTACATCTGCAGCCTCACACTAAGGACATAAGCTTTTAAAATACCCTCAGAGAATGTTACATACTTTGATGGGCATTTTTAGACTCACACCTCTCTATAACAAATTAGGAATTAAAGAAACACCAAAACAAAAACACAACATCTCAGAGAACCTTTGACTACAACAGAAACACCATCAGTTCTTCCTATTAGCACTTGGATGAAAAACCTCGTTCAGTGACTGTATAATAACTACATCTAGATAAAAACTAAGTGAATTTTTTAAACAGGAGGAACTCCTAGAGCAATAAGGAGAACTCCTCAGTATATCAGAGGTTTAATGCATTTGAAACACAAAACTAAAAATCCATTTTGTAAGCAAAAAGTAAGATTTTTCTTACTTTCCAGAAAGCTTGAAAAAAACAATACACGCCTTATTTTCAGTTTAAAGATTTCACTATATGTAACAAAATATTTTTACTTAATTTTCATTTGATAAATCATGACAGTTATCATAAAAAAAAAATTTATTTTTACCTGACTTAAAACACACTTATAGCTTGATACTTCAAATCAGATGCAGTAAAGTTATTTACCCAGTACAGAATGCTTAAAAGTAATAATAGTGAAAATAATGGCTTAGAATATTTTCAAAAAAATTAGAAATTTAAAAACCCCACAGCTTGCCATGCTTGTTAATTCCTTCTTTTACTGTGATGCTTTTTGGAAAAAACAAAAAGCTTTTTGCTTTACAAAAATAATCTAATAGAAACAGCCACAGTCAAATACAAATTTTATTTAATAATTTTTAAAATATTGTCCCTATAGTGTTTAATGATAATCAATCCTATTCCCACAAAATTAAAAAAAAAAAAAAGTAACGTGTTTTTTCCTATCCAACCTGTTCATGTGTGTGTATATTTGCTTAAGTATGAAATTCTGACAAAATTGCATCACTTGTTTCTTATAATTCCATCACTGAGCAGATTTTACGTGCCTGGTACTTAGCACAGTCACACATAGGAAAAAACAGAAGTAGAAATACATTTCAGCTGGGAGATTCCTTCCCTGAAAACCAGTTTCTTAAAAAAAAAAAAAAAGTATATAAATAAAATTCATATCTGAATGTACTTGTAATACATCAGCATTTTCGATAACAAAACATAAAGGCAACATATTATACCACAGCCTAATCAGTGACAGACTGAAGCAGTAAAAATTCCCTGGCAAAATGAAGAAAGCAAAAATGATGCTGGAAAACATCATAGCTCTGCAAAAGCAAAAGTCAGTTCAGAAGGACTTTGACCAAAGCAGCCTCTTCAGAACAAGAGAGTGCAGAAACATCTTCGCAGCCAACCTGTGCAGTCCATGGGGCTGCAGCAGCAGCTCTTCTCCAAAGACAAAGCAGAAGCATCATTTTTAAATTCAGTTTCATACTTGCAGCACATCACAAGTTGTCTGGTTTTGCTCTCTCCCCTCTCAGAAATGTTATTTTAACTCCTCATCATAAAAAGATATGATTCCAATGTTTATACTATGAGCT
The DNA here is from genome assembly GCF_003031625.1 of Empidonax traillii. Taxonomy (NCBI): domain Eukaryota; kingdom Metazoa; phylum Chordata; class Aves; order Passeriformes; family Tyrannidae; genus Empidonax; species Empidonax traillii. Next base: position 142,855 of record NW_020955588.1, read on the forward strand.
ACATTTATCTTTAAGGGCAAGATGTTGAGTTTAGTTCTAGTGATGAAAAAAAGGCTTTAAAAAGGAAAACTCATCACAACTCATTATGTACTATAAAGGCCACAATTTAGGGATTCTGTAATTCCAGTGATGATCATTTTAAAGTAGATTTATAGCAGAAAATAGTTAGATACTTTTACTTCAGTTATAATTTTCCATTTTGTAATTTAACACTCCTTTAGTTTATATTTGCACATTAAAAATATAGCTTGAGAAGTCCATCATTAAATACTTTTAATAAGTGCAATAAATAAATTTTACAGTATGCATAAATCTAAAAACAAAACACAGCTTAAATTGTTAATCTTACACTTTTTCTCATTAATTGCAATACATAAACATATGTTTTATACAAAGATATTTGCTACAAAATAAGTATAATAAATACAGTTTACCACATGTATTAATCTTAATAGTTACAAGCTGTTAATCTTATATATTAGGTAATAATTTGCAATAAATAATTGTTTATTATCTTGATGTTTGCTTGTCTTGGGTTTTAGCAATATGCAATAAAGAAATGCAATTTTGAATAATTTGATTGTAAGACTGCTGGGAAAATACTGTAAGTTATAATTAGCTGAGGGAGGATTTTGTTCACTAGATGAACTATAGAGATATAGTTCAATAACAAAAACATGCATTATTGCTAACATAAATAATTTAAAAAGTTAACTTCGGTTTCAAGCAATAAGATTTTTAAAACTTAAATGCAAATAAAATTAGTAGAATATTTCACATTCTCTACTTTTTATCATTTTGTGTTCACTGAAAACAGCAGCAAAAAAACAAGAAGCGTTTCAGCCTCTTACAATTCTTCGCACGTGAGTACAACCCACATATACTCTCCCACTCTCAATATTCACCTGTTCAAAAGCATATCATAGTTCAGTATCAAACCATCTTCTGTCCAGTTCCAGGATAATGTGTTTTATCACATTTAATAACCTTGATATAAATTGTTTCTCATACATAACGGGCGATAATTCGTCGTATTTGTTCATTATCTAAGTATTTTCTCACTTTGGAATTTGGCAACTTGCAATAAAGAAATGCAATTTTGAATAATTCAATTGTAAGACTGCTGGGGAAAAAGGGGTGAATTCTAATTAGCTGAGCGAGGATCCATTTGCCTCAGGAGGAGCCTGGTGCTTGCCTTCAGTAACTTTAAGTTTGCTCTTAAGCGAGTAAATGTTCTCCCAAATTAGGCAAATAGATACAATAAAAGCATTTCAAATGCACCACTTCTAGAAAAACAAAAGGACAAGCTAAAAATAATAAATTAAATTAGGTCCAAAACCCCAGGGTGGGCATTAAAGATAGGAGATAGTGTGTATTTTTATGCAACAGGATTATTTTGTACACATTTTATTCTTCCTTTTATTTTACTTATATATCCTAATAGTGATAGAGATGTGTAATCTCTCTATATAGAATATACCAAAAAATAGAGTAAAGTCAAGTCTGAAATCTGGCTCTGCTTCCAATCTGTAAAGGACACAAGTGAAACACAGAGAAACTGCATTACAAATGCAAGCAGCACCTCAGAAAAATAAAACCCATCAGTAGGTCACAGTACTTCATAATTTGTTTATTACCAAAGTTATTATACACACACCTACAGTTTCTCTGAGAACTATCTGCTGATAAACGTTGCTACATTTATCAGTATTTGCAAAGCAATGCCACTTACTGTTAAGAGGAGCCATGCATTTATGAGTTTTAGGACATGTAAATTCCCAACACTGTAATACTGCAATACTTGTTGTCCCACCTATATTCACCTTGTTTAGTTCTGTAAACAGATGACTTGTGTTTTGTTTAAACCTCATCTGAAAATTATCACTAAACCACCAGAATTTGCTGACTTACAGGAGATAAGAAGCTTCTCATTTAGTGATCAGAATCTGGTGTGTATATATATATTTACTTCAATCTGCAAAACCCAGAAACGAATAATTTACACCTTTCTAGAAATTTTAACTGAATCAAATGCTAAGGCACTGAACATTATAAACCAGTTTAATAAAACTGCCATTGTTAACACCCTGTAAAACAGTGGTGAGGGGAGAATTTATTTGTAGATAGATTTACACACGTGTACTGATATGGAAAGATTTTAAGTTAACACAATTCTGAAAAATGGTGCTGAAAATCAGAAACTACTATCGGTTTAATCATCACAGAAGTTGAAACACTTGATGAAAACAATTAAGTCACAGTTTAAAAAAAAAAAAAAATCACTCAGTTTAACACCTGACTCTCCTTGCCTTAGTCACATGAATAATCCCATCGATTTTAATGGGACTATGTGAATAAGTAAAGCATGGAAAGGAACAGGACGAACAGCGTCAGACCTATGACAGAATAAATTGAGAGACCCTTTGCATAATATCCAAGAAAGATTTCCATCCAGAACTCAGCTGGAATACGACTACTTCAGGTACTTAAATGAGAGCGTAACAGGAGAAGAAATCAGAATCCTGTGTGCACTGAGAATAAAAAGAAAGCATCCTTAAAATAAAAGTGGGGGTTTTTGCATCAGATGAAAGGCATTTGTTAAACAAAGAGCCGAAGAAGTCTGCTATTCAAATGAAACACTGTACTACCAAAAAAAAAAAAAAAAAAAAAAAAAAAAAAAAAAAAAAAAAAAAAAAAAAAAAAAAGGCAACACAAAAAACACAGCGAGATGAGCATTCTTAGAGGCTTCACAGCAGATGGAAAAGCTACTTTGTCGTAGCCTAAAGATGTAAACCGCAATACCAGTGCCCTAAGCGGCCCCGGTACGAGAGCGGAAGATCACGCCGGCAGATGAAGGCCATAAATTCCCCCCACGAACAATAGTTCTCCTTTGGCTCCCACGGCCGCGGCCGCGCCGGGCCAGGCGGGGGCGGCTCCGGCTCCGGCGGCGACACCCGCGGGGACCGCGCCGTGCGCGGGGCTCTGCCGCCACCCTCCGGCCGCCGCCGGTACTGCAGCGCCCGGCGCCGCCACCCCAGCGACGCCCCCGGGGGCCGCCCCGAACCTTCACCCCAACAAAGCACGGCGAGAAAACATCTCCCTGCACGTGTTACTGCCCTGAATGTCCTCCCCGACCGGGGGTTCACGCCGCTACACAACCCCTGAAGCTGCCGCTGTCTCGGCGGCGGCTCCCGGCCACAAGCGCTGCTCTCCGCGAGCCTCATCGCGCAGCGGCGTCTCAAACGTGGCGCTCTTAAAGCTCGTAGGTAAAAATAATAAAACTTATAAACTCAAAGATTAAAAAAAAAAAAATAAAGCTAGAATAGATCTCTACAAACCTAAGCAGACAGCAGCTTGCTAACTTAATGTTCTTAAAACTAATAAGGAAAAACAATTTTGTAAACGCCAAGGTAAGAAAAACCAAACTTGAAGAAAATAAAACAAAAAATGCATATAAACTCCAAGGTAAAGTTCTTAAAACTAACAAAGAAAAACTATAAAAACTTGCTGAATAATTCATTTAAAATTAATAAATAAAAATTATCAACTTACTGAATAATTTTATATAATCCTTGTCCATTATTACTATTTAAATATAAATAGAAAACCCCCGGTGAGGTACATTAGCCAAATTTTAGATATATGCTGAAATTTTTACTCCTCTAAGTAACTGCCTATTACTCAATAGTATTATTAACTATAGTGGCAGAGGTGGCAAAAAAAAAAAAAAGAAAACCACATGTTTTTATATCAGATAAAAAGTACTTGTTAAATGTAGAGTTAAAGAAGTCTGCTATTCAAATGAAGGTCAATGTCATCTTCTGGATAATAATTTCATGTTGTGAATCCAATATTAATCATTTTACGTTAATATATTTACTAGTGTGAAACTACAAACAGGATTTTAAAAAAAAGTTAACCATTACTATGGCATTTGTTAAAAAAAAAAAAAAAAAGAGGGAAATGCTGTGATAAATTAAAAATTGCACTGGTGAAAACCAAAATATAAGTAGGAATTTTAGAAATCTGAACGTACCTCTTAAAATTACTAGATGTTTTTAAAATTATTCATTCCTCTATTTACTTCTATGATAAAATACATTAAAATTCTCATCCATGGTACAGGTAGAAAAATAAAATAAACCCACACATACACACACAAAAAAAGACATACACACCACACCAACCCACACAAAACAAACAGAAGAGAAGAGATAAACACACAAGACCTCAAAAACGATACAAGTCAGATGAAATTTTTGGAAGTGACTAAAAATAGGATATGTTCAAATCCTAAATATGATTTGTTTCTTATCACATGGCTGCTCCTATTTACCCATCTCTACAACTGCCTTAAACAACCATCCCAGTTACTTGGGCAGGAATTTACATGGTCTTTATTCTCTAGCAAATAGCAGAGGAAAGAGAATAAAACAACTAATGAAACAAAACATTGTTAACAACACATTCGGGATTTGGGGGAAGAAGGAGCACCACCAAAGCCACTGAGGCAAATTTTGCTCAGTCAGTGTAAGCCCTGGGGCAGCAGAGAAGGAGAATGAGGCTGTTCTGCAGCACAGCTGGACTCTGTGGGGATGGCAGCAGACCAGGAGTGCAGGACTCTTGCCAGAGAAATCCCAGGAAAGAAAGAAATCAGACCCAGCAGAAACGTAATTATGTCCAAACAAAATGTACACCCTGGAAGTGGTCAAAGGCACAAGTGACGGTGAGGTACCTCGAGTAATTTAACAGGACATGGATGTCTAATTCTCATTTCTGTTCTTAATAACAGCCCATTTACAGTTCCTTCTGACTGACAGGCCAATGTATGTATTTGTAGTTCATATGGAGCACAGACTTCTCAGGTCTGAATAATTGTCCTGGAATCAACAATAGCAACTTCTCCATGACCCCAGAATAAACACATGAAGTTGATGCCTGATAATAATAACAGGAACCTAAACAGAACACAGACACATATATAGTAACATTACTGTGGTGTTTGGGTAGCTCATTGCATCAAATCTAGGTCCCTCCCAAATTTTGGTAGCTATGTCTAAAAAAAGAAAAAAAAAACAACCAAAAACAACCAGATCATGTGTATTTCAGAGTTCCCAAACTTGCTTCTATACCACTCTTTTTCAAATTTCAAACTCACAGAATTCACTGGGTATTGCTGGCAAGGTAGCCAACACAAGATGCAAGCAATCTCACGCATTCAAAATTAAAATAAGAAAAACTAGAAGAGGACTGACTACACATATCCTTGAAAAGTGAAAAAGAGCTCCTCAATTAAGGGTGATATTCCATGAAAAGTGAATGACAACACCTGGAAAAAAAAAAAAACACCTCACTTCCTATTACAAGAGTGAGTGCCTGTGTCCAAATTACTAATCCTTCTCAGTTTGATGAATTTAAACAAATAAAATAGTTTCAAGAAAAGCTATCAGAGCTTTTCCTTCACTTCATTGAGAAAGGATGAAAAGACCAAAATCACACTACAAGACTGAAGATTCAAGAGGTCTGTTCTAACACAGACATCCATTGGAGGCCATACTGGGATTTGGCCTCCCTCCCACCTTCCCTCCAGACATGCTGACTGTAGATGAGCTGCAGGATGGATTGCAGAGAAGGTAGAGAAGACAATTAGTAGCAGTCTTTGAAGGACTGTGCAGAAATGGGATTTTTTGGCCATCCTCACAGCTCAGGATACACCTCAAGACACAGCCTGGTCAGGTGCTGAGCTACAGTGCACAGACTCCATGGGATTCCTTTGGATTGGTTCAGTTTTGTTCTGTTTCCAGAGCTAACAGCAAAAACCTTCACAGGGCTTACACATAACAATGGTGGATTCACCATCCCTGGAGGTTTTCAAGCAGAGATTGGATGTGGCCCTTAGTGCCATGATATAGTAATTGGAGTTGGATCAGGGGTTGGACTTGATGATCTTGGAGGTCTTTTCCAACCCAATCTATTCTATGATTCTATGATTCTATGATTCTATGAATGCTTAGAGACAAATTCTATATGTAGAAATCCCAAGAGCTCAGTTTTAGAAAAATTAAAAAATCTATTTGAGAAGTAACTCATATCAGTTCTTACGTTACATTGAATAAAGTTGGTCCTTGGTCCCCAGTTTTCCTTTTGGAATGTACTTCATTATCTCCACCTCCTTCTCCTTCCAACTCCTTTCCAGCCATCACCTTCCCTTTCCTCCCTCCCCTTCACCACATTGCTTCTTGCCACTGCCTGATGCTCTCCTTGTCTTCCATCCTTTGTTCTCCTGACCCCTGCTGCTCCCTCCCCTCTTCATCCAGCTGCCCAATTTGGCAGTGTCAGCACAGGGCCCAGCCTAATAAGCCTGAAAGAGCTTATTAATTTAGGCTCCATGCCATGCCTCCACACTACTGGTGTATCCCTGGTAGCTGGGAACCAAAGCATACAGCGAAACTCAAAACTCGAGTGTCAAACTCAAACATTTCAGAATTAAAAACTGAATTGGCAATTCCTAAGATATTGATTCTGCAGGCATGCAAAATTTGAGTGCCAATCTCTGTATTTCTCCAAGGCATCTGAAATAACAACACTTCCTATTCCCCCAAATCACAGGAATTCAAATGCTTGATTATCCTACCCATGTTCAAGATGTTTCATCTTCACATTGTGTGGGTTTCACGTAGTTTAGTTCATCAACTCCACAGCTATTTCAGGTCTACCTACAAAAGGATTTCTGTACGTGTGAAAAGCATCACAATTTCACTGCACAGAAAAGGTTCCAGGGAAGCCTTGATATGCACAAAAAAAAAAAAAAAAAAGGTTTTTTTGAAAGAAAGAGAAAATCTTTTTTCTAGACCATATGATAAAAAGGGAAGTTATTCATGACTTGACACCAGATATTAAATAGTAAATTAAATATCAGTTTGTACTGGCAAACCTGATACTGTTTATGTATTTTATATACCTTATTTTAACAACATAATTTGCTTTTCATTAGCACTTCTTTATTAATTCTTAACATCATTTTGATATAATAAAAAAAAAATCACCACTACTGGCTGTGTCGAAAATAAACACTAAATACAATGCTAATATGATAGAATGGAAAATTGCTAAACAATAAGATGCACCTCTAAGAAAATTTGATATAGATTTCCTGTAGTTTCCCTGCACTATTTTCAACCCTTCTCACAAGGGATAGAGCAAAATGGCAATGAAAAGTGAATTTCCTGCTGTTACAGCTACTTTGGATGCTCATGCTTCTGTTCCTGTGGAGCCAGCTTGGATCAATTTCAAGAAAATAGCCTTTATCTACACTTTTGCACAGAAAACACATTTCTGTTTTGAGGAGATGCTGTATTTGTCTGTGGTCAGTACTTTAATCTGCAGCATAACATTGTTGTAACTTGCATAAAATTAAAGCGTCACATGTTATCAGAGAAAGATTTACAAAGCCACTGAAGAAAACTTTCCTTGCAATATATGAAAGAGGTAGAGAAATATCTGGTTCAGAATACTTAATATTGTTTATGCACTGTACATACACTGTTACATACACCTAGTAAAGTTTTATCTGGCCAAGGAGAAGCTGAAAATTAGCTGAAAATTAACTAAAAGTTAGTATTGTCACAATATTGGGCCTGAAGATACTTTCACTGTCATTTGTAGATCATCTCTGTCTTCTGAGCTGGTCAGGATTGAGAGATGCTCTCGAGTTAATCCTAATCCAGTGACCAGGTGTGACAATATTCACTCATCAGCATTATACTGGAGGTTGTGGCCCACTCTTGGCACCAGGAAGACAAATGGTTTGTTTTGGGGTGCAGACACTCAAGCAAACTAATGCATGAAGCAGCAGCACACTAATATATTTACTACTCTTTTACTGAAGAGTTTGTAATAATTGATGGGCTAGAAAGACACATGAATACATTGTGCCATAGTTAACCTCATCATAGCCTAAACTGAAATATCCTTAATAAAAAAATAAAATCCCACAGACTTCAAGGGTGCAGAAACAGGTCAGTTTGAAAAAACACCAAACAAGGTATCAATGACATCTGAACAAGACCACTTTTCATCCTATTCAGGGGTAGTCAATACATGCATTATCTGACTTGTACTGCTTCAAATTTGTTGCATAAACATGGGAAGGCATTATATAAACTCTATGTTCTAAATGGGCACATCTGTTCTATAATTAAACAAATCCCAGCATTTCTGCAAGAAGGAACACTCTAAAAGAATCATCAAATCAACATTTGAGCTCAGACTTTCTTACATGACTCCAGATAATTAAGAGCTGATCAGCAATAGCCAAGTAAGGTCCTTGTTTCAGTGCAAATATAAATTTCAGGTGCACGTGGACAGACAGACAAATTCCTAAATTATAAGGCAGCATTTCTTGTCTGTTGTGCATGACTACCAAAAGCATTGCTCCCATTTTGAATGCCAGCTCTCTAGAGCAGCAAAAATGACCACACAACGTAACATCATTGTCAGTTCTAGAGCACGTAGCAATAGCTGTAACACAGAAATGCAGCAAAGCAAGCAACTTCTTCAGCTCACTTCATACAATTTCCCACCAATTTCCAAATATTTAAAAGGAAAAATTGTAGCAAATAATTGCTTTCATCATTTTTAAAACTTAGATGTGGCTCCTGATAAAGAGTTCAAGTACAAAGTATAGTAGGTATAGTTTCCTCTCTGTACACTCCATAAATCTGCTTCTTCAATATACAATTCAAAAAAGCCCCAAATTGCTATTGCTATCATGATAAACATTGGAAAGTTCTGCTTGACCTTTTATTAACATTTTTCTATACCAATATGGTTCTTGTGCTACAAGCACCCTAAGGAATTATGAAAAATACTTTTTTCTCTAGTTTAGCCCATGTGCACTTAATAGGCTCACAAATATAATACCATTATAAAAAAGAAAAACTGCCAACACTGCTAAAAAAATTGTCATAACACTAAATTATTATATAAATATAAAAGGAGTATGTCTGTAAAATATTCACTCAATGAACATCCCAAGGTGATGATTTTGCTATGTTGTTTTTATTCCTAGGAGATCCATAACACATTTGGATATGCCACATGTCACCACATGAATCAGGCAGTTAATGCATGTGCTTTTTAGAAGCAGAGATGTCTTCCCAATAGAATGTGCTATAAAAAAAAGAATGTTGAGATTCTGCTGCTTCGTCTGATAGGCATAATTTAATGTCTTGCTTATAATGCTGCATCTTAAGGAAAAATGGGCACTGTCCCATGTAGTTATTTACAATATATTACTAAATCTATGCAAATATATTTCCCTAAGCTTGATATTATATAACAAAGGTCAACAATGTTTGAAATATTTTGAAATGCATTCCCAATATATTTTGTATATAGCACTAATGTCCCATGTACAAGCATATATCTTAATATATTTTCAGATATTTCTATTCATTTTATTTTGCTGTAGATTATTACAATAGATATGTGGGGGGTTTTGCTTTAAGACCGTGGAATTTGGCCTATCAAGCTATGGCTTTTTATTAAGAATGCTAATTATACTTTTGTTAACAATGTGTCATTTCAATTATCCCATGCCAGCACTACTTAAAATGAATTTTAATAGTCAGTGTTCAATATCATTCAATAATAAACAGATATTCATTGGAGAAAAATTAAGGGGAAAAAAGTATCAGACTTATGCTTCCCATGCAGTTTATTTCACAATTTCTTCCATTCACATTTGTTTCCACTAATATTTGAACAGAAGATCCCCAAATGCTATTTATCTGTCCCATTTGAGGATAAATACTTCTGCTTTCCGTGAAAACTCCAGACATATAACTCCATTTACATATCCTTTTGTCACTTCTACCTTTATGCCCACATTAACATTGAGGTTTTTCCTACTAGGGAAATTGTATCAACAACAAGCAGATTATAAAAACTTGTGCATCTCAGAAAGCAGGAGTAGGAGTTATAAAGGGAACGTGATTTTTTTTTTCTTCCCCACCCCCCAACACATGTTTGGGACAGCATGCATTTTCTCTGACGAAACATAATTTTTATATATATATATATATATAAAGGACTTAAAAGTTGAAATACAGTGTGTTCCTACGTATGTACAATGCCCTGAAATGCTGAACAATTTGTATGATGCCCTGTCAAGTAACTGACATATTTCCAAACTTTATACACCTGTGATTTCAAAATAAAGGTTCTAAAAATTAAACAGAGCCAAGTTGTAAAAAATTTCCTTAATACAGACATCTTTCCCAAGTGAAAGTTCTATCACGTAATTCTAGCACTGGATGAATTTTTGTATTCATTAGTGGTGTTACAGAGCAGCACAACCGAAAAAGATCCACAGGTTTTCAAGGCTGAAAAGGAATTTCACCTTTTACCTGCTCCTACTTACTTTTGTCAAACACTTCACCAAGAAATTCCCAGATCACATCCAACAAGCTGTATCACTTTAAGCAGTGAGTAAAACCAGGTAAAAACTAGCCCACATTACTGCAGAATTGGGATACTGCAGTATTTTTTTGATCATGTTTCCATTTCTAATTAATTTCTGGCGGTCACCTCTGTGGGAGAGTAAGACAACATTGTATAAAGCACATTTTTAAATGCAAAGTGTATCCTGGGTCAGCATTTACTCTTGAGGTTACCATGGACTGGCTGCCTTACCTACTCACTCCTAACTCCCAGGACACCTCGTTGGACCATTAAATCCTAAACATGGCACTTAGCTCAGTGAACACCAAGCAAAATGTAGGCATATTCAGAAATCAAACTGGGGGACCCAGCAGCGTTGCCAAGCTGTTTGTACAGTCATACAGCGTGGCCATATCTCAACTCCATCCCTAAAAGATAATAGGCCAGATAAAGTTCAAGTCACTGTGGTCATCGATGAGGAACTTAACTTTGTGTCCTGTGTCCAGCAGTGGGTGTGGGAAGAAGGTAAGAAGAAAACAGGGCCCGTTTGAGATACTTCCCCCAAATCTTTTCCCTGCCTTCAGCTTTTCCTCAGGTCAGAATTTCCTGTGTATCTACCTTTCCACTGAAGCCCTCTACTGCTACTCTATCTTTTCAAAGTATTGCTAGGCTTCTTATAAAATATTTAAGGCATGTCATGTCATTACTCTGTTGATGTTTTCATTCTCTGTGTGCAGTGCTAGTTATTATTAAAATTAATATTTTAATTTCTAACATGTTTGTCATCTCTGATGGGTTTTTACTCTACTGGTTCACAACAGTTCTTACCTATTTCATTTATTTCAGTATTAACCACTTTAACACTACCCAGTTTTATTCTTCAACTGGCAACAAAATAATTTCAAAAACTAATTATATAGTTGAATTTTAATTTTAATTCCACCAAAGTGTAAGAACTGGAAATCTAGTCAGGGCCATATTTTCCATAGAACAGTCATTTATCTTTGTGCATGTGGTAGAGTTTGCATCAAATAGTATAGTATGCATGTAATTACTTAATCAGAACTACATACACAGTCACTGTGCCTGGGAATACAATGAAACTTAACCCTGTTTTCAGCGTGGGTATTTCTCACAATGCTGCAAGTCTCTTACAAAAAACAACAAACAAACAAAAACTAAAGCAGCAAAAAACTATGGATAATGCCTACAACGGGCAGAAATTTATTATGAAATTGTTTCTGGGAAAATATTTTAAATTGTGCCCATGATATTTGCTTAGAAGATCAAGATCTTTGTTCAAGGATTGGAGTTGGTTTCTCAGCAGTATCTTTCTCTCACCTGCACATCACCACAAAATTCCACAGGGCTCACTGTCCCCATTTAACAAAGGCCAGTACTTTCTTTGGATGTCAAGGAGACTTGCTAACAACACTTTCACATTGTTCACCTAATTCCAATAAAAACTGACAACTCTTCTGTTATACTTCACACTGTTCCCTCATGAATATACACAGAAGACTTGGGAGGAACACTCGATGCATTAAGATCACCTTTCAGAAAACATCTACACCCCAAAAGGACTATACCCCCAATAATAAAGCCCTTTTGCCTGGATTTTCTCTTTGATGTGCTATTTCAGAAGAGGTGCAAAGGCAGATGGATCTTCGAGGTTTGGGGCAACTGCTTCCCTTCGCCTTCCATACCAAACCTACCCCACCTATTCTGACACTTTCACACTGCTTGCTGTCTTTCAAGGGTGCACAAAATTTGCAGATTCCAAAAGTCCATTCAATAAAGATAATCAACAAACCTAAACATTAGATGTTTTTGTAGAGGGTTTTGACCAACATCATCACAAGCAACAGACTGCCTTAACATAGGAAAGTATAATTTTCATAGTCTAAGAATAAATCTGTGAAATATTAACTTGCTGTTGCAACATTTGTTGGTGACGGTATGGTGACCAGAACCTATGGGTGTATTTAAATAGTGAGTCACTTTGATATTATACCTCAAGAGTAAACTAATTTAGTCAACTAATCTTGTTTATTTCCTAAATATTGTTAGTTTCTATCAGTCAGATGATTTTTCCAGACACTTACATAACAAGCATTAAAAAGATACATTTAGCAGCTACAATTGTTAACATAACAAAGGCTACAGAATCCAGAGGTTATTGCATTCTCCCAAAAGTACTTAAATAATAGCCTAAAATCTGAAGAATTACTTTAATACTTCAATAAAAATAACCCAATTCAAAACATTTTCAAGGAAACAGAGCTCCTTGCTCTAGGCTACCGAATAATGGCTGAAAGAAAGTATATAGCTTGTCACTTCTGATTAGAGAACTGTGCCTCTGTGCTTTGAATGAGAGGCATGTCTGGTAATAGGAAGTGCAGATATTAAATTTAATAAAATAACATGGAATACAATATATATGAAACTTGACCAAGTATAGCACAAAATGTAACATACATTACCCCGCTCAGTCAACTACTGTGGCCTAGCATCTAATGACTGACTTAATTTCTATTTTCCAAGGAGAGTACTACAAAAAAATATAATTTTCAGATTATACAAATATTTTATCAGACTACACAAAAAGTGTAACCAAAATTGCCTTACAAATCTATGTGAATACATAACAGCAGCAGAAATTTGTTAAGACTACAAAATATTCAGCCCTAAGAATCCACAGAAAGGCATTAGGTCTTGTAAATAATTAGTTACAGAGACCCTGATGATAATACATTACAGCATATTTCTTTCTTTCCAGCTTTAAGGATTTTTGGGGTTTATCTGCTGGGTCTTTTTTTTGTGTGTTTTTTAATGCACAATCAGGATACAGCATTTCCATACTACTTATGAAGAAGGAAGTGCCTTATCTCTGTTTATGTCTTGATTCTGGCATTCCAATGCAAATTCAAACAGCTTTGTCTTTCAATACATTAACCCTCAGCATGTTTTTTCACAATTAAATAACAAGCTCCACACAGTATTTTCCATTCCCTTTCTAACACAGAACTATGCTACCTGTGATATGACACATAAGGGATTTTAAAGCAATTCCAAGAGCTAATCCCAGTAAACCCAGAATTAAAGTTCTTGTTTTCATATTTCACTTTCAAAATATTTAGAACTTTGACAGATATGACATTATGTTTTCATTAAAACAGTTGATTTCAAAATGCTGCACTGTGCAAAAACACCATAAACAGTTTATGATGAACTGCCACACTCTTAATTAAAACAATAAATCCAGTGCACAATATTTGTGCAGCCTCTGGTTTGACCTTTGCCTCTTGCTATCCACTACCAAAGCTGCTGCCTCATTCTGTGCACCAGATGTAGAAGGTTTTAAACCATGATCTGAAAGGCAGTAAAGATAAAATAAGAGAAAATGTGCCATTACTCTTTGCAGTTATGATTAATTCAGTTCATATTTTACAATCTGGTTATGGAGTAAAACTGCAGACTTTACATCAAGCATTTGCCATTCAATATACCAAATGTATAAAAATGCCTGATACTTTAGAAAATGGCACAAAGCTAATTCACAAGCACCACATGAAGGACAGAAATAGGAATAATAAAAAAAGGACAGTAATTAGCTATCCATCTAAAATAATGAAGCTATCTCAGCCACTTGGTCAGTCTTGGCAAGAAATGCATCTGCTACAACAAAAACTAATGCTCTCCCTTATCTCTCTACTACTTGATTTTAAATTAAAATATCTTTTAAAAACTATCAGGTCTGCTCCACAAAGAGAAACCAAAGGTTATTAATTAATATGACATGCTGTAATGATCACAGATTTGTTGTGTGTTCCTGGAAACAAAGTCAAATGCAGAACCAACTCAAAGACCCAAGTACAGGAAATGAGCTTGGATCCTGGAGTACAAGCTGGTGTAGGCAGAAATCTCATACAAAAGAAGATAAATTGGAAAGTCCTTATTCTGCAAACCCTTATGGACTTATCAGTTCATTACTTTAATCCACTAGCTTTGTATACAGCAAAGCCTGCAGGAGTAAACATCTGCTTGGTAGATTCATATGTGACATTATTCATTGCATACTTAATATTTTCCTTTTCTGTCAAAAGAAATCAATTGACCAAATGAAGGTAATGTAGTTCATGATCACATTTATGAGAAATTGGCATGATTTTTTTTTTTTCCCCTTAGGATGAAAGAGGAAAAACACTGTATGTTGCCAAATTAACAAATTCTGGAATCAAATGCAAGTCCCTTCATACCCAAAGTAGTTAAGGCCTCTTTTCTCTTAATTCCCCACTCTAGAGAGTGAGAACCTTTTCTTGATAGTTCTTTGATTTGTCCACAGTCGGAAAAAATCTCTCCCCATGGTTAACTTACAGAGACTGTCATTCTGCAGTTGACAAGACACAGCATGTTTGAGGAGGTGCTGGAGGGGCGATCAGGAATTGGGTTTTGTTCTGAATATTTTTTTTTTTTTTACTCCTAGATTTCATTTACAAATCAAGAAAAAAAATTTTGAAAAAAAAAATGCAGGAACACACACATGTACGACTTTCCCTGGGTTTGTTTCCTTACACAGTATTCATTATGCATTCAAAATCCAAGTGCATTTCTGTATAAAGCAACGTACCACTTTTCTGCATCGTTCAAGAACAGCACAGAAGTTCAGCTTCAATGAGTGGGTTCCACCAGGACACAAAAGTGAAACACACATGTATCTAGTTTCCTGCCCACTGAGAAACTGGGAAGTATATTTAAAAAGGCAAGACATACAGAAAAAAAAACCCAACCCACTGCCTTAAGAACTCCACTATCTTTGTTAGTGTTGGTAACTATTCCTTGGATTAATTTTGTTTTATAAGAAACACAAAATAATTAGATGATAATCAATGAGAATTATGTGAGCAGAGGAAAAAACCAAACAATCCCAACACAAACAATTTCATCTCTTCAGAAATAACATCCAAACACTTCTTTGGGAAAAAAGAAAATAGGAAACATGCAGTTAATGCAGACTTTAATATCTGAGTCTTTTTGTGAATCTTCCCACTTATACTTGGGGAGAAGACTATAAAAAGAGTTCACAATGAATAAGAGCTTTTAAATTAAATATGAATTAAGCTTAGAAAAAAGTATTTTATTTTCAGAGCTTCACTTGTTTTATTTGTGTTATCAGAGGTCCCACAAAAGTATCTCTAAACACAAGTAAAAAAATATTAACATGAATTAAAAAGGAAAAAAAAAAACTTTTAATTTTAAACGTAACTCAAGCGAGTTATTCTTCCAGCAACTTTTCCAGACCAAAATTTTCATGGTTTCCATATTTTTACT
Organism: Empidonax traillii; assembly: GCF_003031625.1. Lineage (NCBI taxonomy): Eukaryota > Metazoa > Chordata > Aves > Passeriformes > Tyrannidae > Empidonax > Empidonax traillii. The sequence goes on from NW_020955588.1 coordinate 158,629, forward strand.
GGGATAGTGGAGAAAGCTACAATGTTTGAAGTTGTTAGCTAAGTTCTGAAAAGCACAAAATACTCTCACAGACTAAGTAGGCAACAGGAAAAGTGTTACAGACTTTGCCATACACATAATGCTGTATTTCTCAAAAATAGTAACCAAGGAGGAAAGTATTTGCACACTTTTACATTTACCTGAATTCTACTGCATAAATGTGCAGTCTACTTTAAAGTGCTGAAAATCCCTCTTCCCTTTTCTTTGGTTGCTTCATGTGAATATATAGCATGTTTTAATCAGGCATTACTAACAAAAGATTTGACATTCTTGCCAGCTCATTGCTTTAAAAATACACAGATTCTGAGTATTGCAGATCCCTCTGCCACAGCTTTCGTGGAAACTTCCAAAGATAAGCAAAAGTCTAACTCACCACCAAATAACCACCGTTGTATCAAACAACCCTTTCGAAATCTCTCACCTAAGAGACATGAATTTTACACCAGCTATACACAGTCACAAACTCTGCACACATACCTCTTCTGTCGGAAAGGACTGGATGTTTTCCACAGGCAGATAGAAAAACAGGAGCACAAAGGACTCACCAGAGCCACTACAAATGCAGGACTGAGACACGCCCTTATAAATAATTTCCCCCAGGTGCTCTCACTCAGCCTAATGAGGTTCTGGAGCAGGTGTTGGAACGGGTGGGGAAGGGAAAATGTTGGGCAAGGGGGAGTTGATGTTAAGTGAAGGTTCAGGCTTTTGTCTTAGTATTAAACAAACATCAAACATAAAAAAAAACAACAGAAAAAATCCAAAGGCGTCATAGAGTTGGTGTTCTCTTCAAAGCAAGAAAGACTCTGTGAGTGTGGTTTGGACCTGGGTTACTGTTATTTCACCTGGAACCTTTCAGCTGCCCCACCTGACACAGCAGGATCCCATCAACCACCTTGGCTACACAAAATGTCAGAGGAGCAGAGCTCCTGCAATCACTGAGCCAATAAGGAACCTGGAGCCAGAGTAATAAACAGCTGCTGGGACAACTTCCAAATAACTAATTAATCCTTAATGCTTTCACAGTCCTGGAATCATTCCTACCACTGTACCAACCATGATGCTTCATGAACAAATATTAAACTTGCAGGACAGCACTTTCAAGATGTAATGACATTCTAATGTAGCATTTTCCAAAGCAGAAATCTTGACCCTGACAAACTTATCTGCCGAGTTAAAACTTTCTAATGAACACCTATAAACATGTCCAAGTCATGACTCTTGTTTCTAATGTGGTCACCAAAATGCAAAACAAACAAATGTGTCCTCCTGCTATGGATCTATAGCAAAGAAAGTGAAAAAAACTTCCAAAAAACAGATGCAAGAGAGTTGAATGTTCGCCAATAGCACATTTCCCATAATCTAGATCTCAAACCCACTTTAGTTGAAAACTAAAACTTTTTAGTTGAAACACACAAATTTCAGGAACTTCCAAGTTTTAGGTGAAAAAAAAAAGTTTCAAGACACTGAAAACCATTTTGTTTAACTGGAAAGGCTGGGCAAACTTAAATTAAGGTTGCTATAACAATATTTGCGTGCCTACAGCAGAAGAGTTCATCCTTTTAGAAAACATTGTTCAATAGAGTACATCACATAGGGCAAAAAAATTAAATAAGCTTTAAATAGGAATTTTGCCTCAAGATCCATTCCACTCCAGCCTCTGGTAGATGCTTTTCCGAAGTATATCTTTATTTATTTTGTGCAACAATTAATCTGTCTTCCTTTTCCTTCCTGGAGGAAGGAGTTGGTCAATTGTGATAAGATTCCCAGTGTAGGCACCCTCACAAGAAATGGCTTTGCACTGCCAATTAAAGTTGTGGAGCTCCGATTTGGAAGAAACACTGAATACATAACAGAAATTAATCCTGGCACATCTATATACAGCATACAGATTAATATAGGAAAGTAAAAAAGCAGGCAGCAAAACCTTCCCCATCCTCCTTTTCAACCATGAAATATCTGCATTAGTTATCTCCTGCTTGATCACATTAACGGTGCATACATGTGCAAAGAAAAGTCATGCCCAGAAGGATAAAAGAAGTGAGACCAGCCCTTGGCAGCCCAGCTGTAGGACAAACACAGACCCAACCACGACTGCTCCAAACTTACAGCCCAACCACCTGAACAGCTGCATCAAGTCAGGCAAGGGGTATAAAGTAATATCAGTCAGTACAGGGAATTTTCATTAGGTCAACTGACAGTCAACCAGCTGGAAATGATAGTTATAGATTCAGCATGATGCAAGACCACATTCTTGCAACCCTTTTAATGATCCCTTAAAAAGAAGAAGGAAATGCATGGAAAGAAAAAAAAAATCACTTTCCTGTTCAAAATACTCACCTTAATTTTCTCCTCAGTATTATCTTTCCCACAGAACATTATTCTAACACTTCAACACATCAACAAAATAATCAGTGAACCGCCTGAAATATCTTCAGTGGAACCTGCAGATGCTCAGAGCCCTAAAGCAAACATGCTCCTTTCTCCATGTGACACTGGAATTGGAGGTGTAGTCTGGACTCCAGTGCCTGACCTTCCCTCTAAATGGAGAAGCCTTTAAAGTTATCGCTCACAGATTACTACATTTAGAATAGTCATGACCCCAGCTGGCTGGATAAAACAGTTCACAAATGTTACTTCAGTCCATAGATTCAGAAAGATGACATCTGTTGGTCTTCAGCAGAGAGACATTCTGTGCTTTTAAGGGAAATATATACAGTGTACTATTAACACTGCCAGAAACAAATCAATAACAACAGGTCTATGTTTTCAAAGTTCTCCTGGAACTACAAAGATTAGGCATTTTTCTTTAAAATAATTTCTGAGGGTAAAACATATTAGCAATTATATAAAACTAGTGGAGAGATATTAAATGGGCTCAATAACATAAAAATTCTGAGTTGTGTATTTCCAAAGTTCTTCTATAAGCCTAACATTCCTATTACCTTCTTTATCCTGACTTGAATAGCAAATATTTAAAGAATTGGAGGAGAGTAGATTAAGAAAAATAAAATATAAGCTTGAGTCACGATATTCTTTAACCTTCGATCAGAGACCCTGCAAGAAAACTGGGCATGTGAAGATCAGCATGTGAAAGATAGTACCCATTAAGGTTTATGCTGCAAGGGCTTCAGGGTTCATGAATAACAAAAAATGAGCTCAGTGAAGAAAAGTGGTTGAATAAAACTGAGAAGAAATACAGTATCCACATAAGGCCTAAGAAGTCCACCTTCCTGTGAACTCAGGTAATGCTGTTTTCCTGTTACAAAAGTAAGAAAGTGGTATTTGTTTAATTTTAAAGCAGAGAAGAGAGGGAAATCTACATTTTCCAGACTATTGTAGTGAGGTAACAAGCCTTTTCTTATTGTGAAATGTCTTTCAGGCATGGAATGGAGGAAATTCAACGAATTCTAACTCAATAAACACACAAATATCTGTAGAGTTAAGGAATTTGTATTGCAACAAATGAATAGGAAGGAATAAAGCTGAAATTTCTCACAGCCTATATAACCAAGTGTTTCTTTTACACTCAACCGACAAGCACCAACTTCTAATGAATGTAAACAGCATAAATGTTCCCTGAAGAGCTAGCCATCCAAAACAGTAAGTAGTAAATGAGTAGTATAACCCTGTCTGCCTTCCTGCTCAATTGTCAGCTTTAGGAATACTCCTGGATCAACTAAGACTTGCTGAGTAAATCTGCAGACCTGTGGGAAATCTTCAGGGGTCCCAAGCATCAAATCTACACTTGGATTCATAGAAGCTGGTAGGTGATTACTTTGGTAGATGTAGGTGACTGATTTAAAAACCCCACTCTGAGACCATCTGAATAACCTTGAATTACTTCACAGTAGCAGCCACAAGTCTTTGTAAAAGAAAAAGATATGCTTTTCTGATAATGTCAGAATGTAATCTTCCCTTTTAAGACTATGGAAAAGGACTCCTGTTTGCTAAGATGACTGACTAAATAATAAACTGTTTTCCGAGTGTTTTTATATTTTTTGTTTGAAAATATACATCACAAGCTGAAGCTACAGCAGTTATACATTAAAAGACAAGAATCTTGCAATAAGATTGTGACTAAAATTCTCCCTGAATGAACAATCAATATCTTTATGATGCTGACCCAGGAAATCCCAAATGCCACACTCAGAACTACAGAAAACCATTAATAAATACATTATCTTTGTAGGTTAAAGGAAACACTTTCTGTAACTCATGTGGAAGGGTTTGATCCCACTCAGTATTTATATGTCATTATAGAGAATCACAATGAAGTACATGAATTTGAATCCTGTTATTTTCTTCTTTAAGAGCTCATTTTTTTCAATCTGATTTGAAAATCTTTGCATCAGTTTGTAAAGTTTAAATGCAGAGCTTTCACCCGAAAGAACTATACAGAAACTGTTTAAAATAAAGACAATTGAATAAAGGAAACCTAAGACACTAAATCACTTTGATTGTGAGTCTTAATTTGTACTGCAGCACACATAAGGAGTGCCAAAGGTGAACAGTTCAATACAAGGTACATTCAACTTCTGAAAATTTTGAATTCTGGTTTGAATTCTGTGGGCATTATTCAAGAAAAAATATTCATATTTCATGAGGAATTCTTCTTGAGTTATCCCTGAAAATAAACATTGTTGTGGTGGTTTTTTTTTTAAATTAACAGAGACTCTAAGACATTTCTCTTAGAGTAAATATCCTGAAAAATCAGTGCACCTACACATGGAAAAACTCTGTTTTTAAAAATCACAGACAACAAGCTGTATTTCATCTTTTAAATATGTCTTACTCAGTTCCACCACTGTGACAGTAGAAAAAAATAATAGTGATCCATCTCCATCTAATTTTTTATGTCTTTCTCAGTGCCATTATAGTACTAACACATCCTCCCTCTCAACTTTTTTTTTTTTTTTTTTTTTTTAAATTGTGGTAGCACCACTGGGAGCAGGTGCCTTGAAGTGGGGGCACATACCAAGCTTGACCTCCCTATGAACAGCTCTGAATTCCCTGATCTTGTTATGAATATTTTTTTCTTCAAATGCAAAGCTGCAAAATGCATGAAAGCTAAAGTAATTCAATTAAGTATCTATTCTGAGCTGGAAAAGACCATTTTGTTAGAACCAGTGGAGCACTAGTTTAACCCTGGTGCTCAGAATTCCCAAGCAAGTCAGCACATTAAGCCAGCTCTTCAACTTAAGAACAATTACTGTCATTTATCAGCCTGAATAGCAATAATGCACAAATCGACAGCTTTCAAGAGGCAAAGACCGAGGTAGGTGTAATGATATGCAAAGCCACAGCACTCCACATTTTGAACTGTCTTCAGCCCATCAATACATCTCCAAGTACCTACAATTTATCAATACAAATGTGGTACCCTATGAAGGCAGGACCAAAAAGATAAATATGAACAGGGTGGAATAAAAGGTTCAAGAATGTTTGAATTTTATAATGATGAAGTGCAGATCACATTCTTACAGCATTTTACATGCAGTGACCTGATCACATCACATTTCCTTCAGCAAGAGGAAACTAGGATAAGAGATAATCTTTCTTTCAGGTAGTTGTAAGCAGCAGCTTTGCTGCTTTTTTTTCTCTCTTTTTTTTTTTCTCCTTTTCTTTCTATTCTTCTTTTTTTCCCTAGCCATTTCTATTTAAGTCATGCCTTTATGTAATAGGTACACAGACATGGTTACTTTTACTGAAATTTATAATTAACATATAATTATTTTTTTCTTAAGGAAGCACAAAATATACAGAAGGCATCATTTAAGTCTTATTACCTTATAAACTGATTTTAGTTGCACCTGAAGTATTAACAAAATGCTTGAAATTATCTAATAGCATATATACCAAATGGCATTCTGTTGATGAAAGTCTCTGAAGAACTATAGAACTGAATTCCCCTGTACCTGATTTAATTGGGGGGTGTGGGGTGTGTTGACTTTTTTGGCATTTTTAACATACACAGCTTCTTTGTGAGTGGAACCTTTCAACAACAAGAGCTATTGCAATGGTCAGGCATTCAGATTCCCTTTGTCATGCAGGCAGGTATGGGCATTTGGATTAGCTCACATATAAAGAGAATAAAGGCATTTCTATGTTTTACCATGAGAAAAAAAAATCAAGATTATAATTATTTCACCTGCCAGTCTGGCAGTTCTACCTTGAAACACATGGTTTTATAATACCTTTTAATTTTCTAGTCCTTACTTTCCAATTTATACACCATGCAAACTGTTTTATGTAGTTCTACCCTAATTCTAGATTTCAAAGTGCTCACTTGAGTTAAAAGTTTGCTTTGAAATGTCTTTTGTGCAGGGAACTCACTATGCAAGTTATTTTTCCTAAACTACTTCGATCTTTAAAAACTTAACCATGTTACAGACAGTACTAACATGTCCAGATGGATAAAGTGAGGAGTGAGGAAAACTGAGAGAGGGCTTTGCCACAGAGAGAACAGTAGAAAAAAGTCTTGTAGTTGAAGAACAGAGTTCAGGAGCTTTGGAGTTTATTCCAAGCTCTGCCACGAACTTCTCACATAATCTTGAACACATCACTAAAAGCTGTGCTTCCTCAGCTCCCCCAGAGACAGGGCAGAGCTTTTCTAAACACAGGGTAAAGCTTCTTCAGGGGACAGATGACAGTTATTGATCAGTGGAAAACACAAGATCATGATCCATGAACATCTGTGTGGGATTCCTCAGCAGGGGTCTGGAGCAATATTGTCTTCAGCATTCATGAGTCAGAATTTGCACAGAGATACAATTCATCATATGATAAAGCTCAAAGTTGAGAGGGTTTAACAGGAGCTTTCATATTATTTAAAATACAAATTTTAAAAAGCAATTCAATTTCCTCATGGTTTATTGTCTTTCTAGAATTCATTCATCTTCCTCTGACTATTGGGGGCAGGGGTATATCCAAATGCTTTGAGTTTATTTTTCACATCCCTTTTTGCTCCTGACAACTTCTTTCACCTACTTTTACCTTCTCACTAGGTGGGCTCGTTACATGTTCCTAAGCATAGTAGTCTTTCAGACAGCCCAGACTGCCAACTGCTGGAAATGGGGCACATGGAGAGGACATCAACTCCTTGGGAATGCCTTAGAGACCACCAAGATGTCTCAAATGGCAGAATATGCCAGAGTGTGGGATGAATTGAGCCTAAGACATCCTTTGCCACAAAGGACACAATCAGTCAAACACAGCTGGATCATCCTTGGAGTTACCTTAATTTATGCTAAAATTTAAAGCCAAGTTATTGCAGAAATTGTCAAAAGGAGATTGCAGCATCAGCTGTTTCAAAGTACCATAAAGACTGATTTTATTTAATAAAAAAGAGCTCAGCTAACCATTGTCATTTCTAATGGGCCTTCCAGCACAAAGCTCTTCATTGGAAATGTGGATTTTCTTTTAAAAGGAAGTATTCTAAAATATGGATATTTAATATAAAATCTCATACTGACATCTGGGCTTAAACTGGCAGGAAAGATGTTACAGCCATTTTATCCTTTTTTTTTTCTTTTTTTCTATTAACTGTATAATAAGTATGAAATATATACAGAAGATGGCATGGAAGAAAAAGCAAGCAATAAAAAGGGAGCCAAACACTCTCAACCTGAAGAAAAACTTCTTGACTCTTGTTACTCTTCTCTTTGAAGTATCCATGCAGTAATTTATAAGAACTGCAAACTCACAGGCTGAAAAGAATAGAGGGCAAATCAGGGCTAATTCAAGGATTCGGATCCAGTGTTGATATATCTAAACATGCTCTAACCCAAAGAGGAGGGTTTTCTTCAATGTCATCTTATTACACTGCAAGGGAGGAAAACAGACAGTTCAATCACAAAATCATAATGCTTAAGCAGCATGAAATCATAAAGCTAGCAACAAAACAGGTGAAGCATGCTACATTTATGATTCATATGCTTCCTTTCACCCTAGCACAGTACTGGTTTACTGATGGCCCTAAATGGCCAGTCCCTACTGGTTCCCCCAGCACAAGAGGAGGGAGCAGTATTATCCTTTTGGGTGTACTTACTGTACTGCACTCCATCAAATAAGAATAATGCACATGAATACTTAAACTGTTTATCCAACTGTACACATAGGTTACAAGATACCATAAATAGGATTGTTGTTTAGACATGTATATAAAGCTCAATGCATACAAATAATCTTTGCTGTCACATTCTAGATCCACTGATATTGGTTTACTGCTATAATATAATTTGGTGGGTTTACTTTGCTACAGACATCCAAATTCCCTTAAAAATTGATGTGAACTAAGACAAAAAAATATTTGCAAAATCATATCTAGAAAAGAAAGTCTAAATGGGACCTCTCTTTGATCATTTAGTTGTCTCATCATTTTTTAAAATCTTGTGTGATTTTGAGATCATCAGTGTTGATATTCTCAAGAACTTGGAGAGCAAGCACAGCTTGCAAGAGGTGTCTTCTTCAGATTTACCTGAGTATAACTCCAGAGTAGAAAACTCAACTTCCTTTTGTGCCTCCACATGGTTAAATAAGCGTTTCCAGCCAAGATGCTAAACTGAAATTAGATCACAAAATAAACTGGGACATTTCCTTTCTCCGCTAGAGCTGAACTCAACACAGAGATGAGGGAATGGAAAGGACAGCTCTGATGGGCTGGAAGCTTCTTCAGTCTCTGCAGCAACTCGTGTCGGTGAGTAAGGAATTAACTTGGAGAATTCAGTCCATCTTTTATTAACCCACATCTTCCTGATACGAGTCAATTCCTAACAAAAGGATAGTATTTTCTGGAGTGATTCATAAAATAACTGAACTGGGCTCCCAAATGCCTTTTCATAAATTTTAACCATGTCTCATATGCTGACATTTGCTCATTACCAGGTAAATACACTTGCTATACTGCCATTGTCGTCAATCAATAATCCATAGTATCAATGCAATTTCTAAATTGACTTCAAGATAACACCATTGTTCTCAAAAATTATTTGAACCAACTTTTCCTATTTATCATGAGTGTAATAAGTTTTTTTGAGAGGTACTTACAATATGCTTTAGTATATGAAAATTGTAGCAGTCAAAAAGTAAAATTAATAATAGAGGAACTAATTGAATATTTATTTGCTACTGGCATTTGCATATCATTTTCAGAATGCTAATAATTCTGAGACACCTTTTAGTATTTTTTACCTTTGTCCTCAAGTAAAACTCAATCAAAAATTCTTCAATTTCTCTTTTCAGCCAGAAGGCAGAGTCACTGATCCTTAGAAAGATCCTTCTCACACATACTGCTATTCTGCTTAGTTCCCAGAGCTATGTCAGCTTCCAACCAAGTAAATGTTAATAACCAAGATAAAAGTTATTCAGAATTTTGAGAAATTGATTCTGCACAGTACAATGCTGTTGTCTCAGTTGAAAGTCTAATCCTTCAGTTTATGACAAATCTTTGTAGAATGTATTAAGGGTGGAGTGTTTATGAATGACTTCTGCCATTGTAATCAGTATCTTTCCAGTCTTCACCTCAGTGAAACTTCCACAGAAACAGGGGCGGTCTTCACATGCAGTTTACTGATCACTCTTCCTGAGAAGTGATTTCACCACAGTTCATCAGAGAACTGGCAATTCTGGAATAGGAGCTTGCTTACTAATGTGAGATCTATTGCAAATTCACGTCAAAGAGTACATCACGCAAGAAGCAGTGTTAAAAAAAGCAGATAACTCATGGTTACATGTTCTCCACCTACAGGTGTTCCAAGGAAATGAACATGCTCCTATCAAACAGCTTAAAAACAAGAATAAAGATCAACATGAGAGTCACCAGCTATGATTATAATAAAGCCATCAATTAGCAACATACTACTGAACTTCCTGGAATGACTGAGCAGTAGTAAAAATCTGGCTCATGAACTACAGATATCCCAAAAAGACAAATTGAAGAGGCAAATGTAATAAAGATTATGAATAGCTGACACTCCTTGAGTTCTGCACGTACACAGAGACCTAAAAGTCCTGTTTTAGAAGGCTGAATGTGAAAAGCAACTTATCAACCATACCACGAAATTTGGCTTCCACAGCACTCTAAGCAGATTTCAGGTATTCTAAATTATTAATTCTAAATTATTAATCACAAACAAGTATTTCAGCAGTCCTATCTGACTATACCTGTAGCTGACATAACAGCATTCCCTGGCTATTTATGGACGAATATGGGCCCTCTCTGGCATCCACAAAATAGAGAAATCTAAAAAATCAGAGTTATCTTTACCTTCTGGAGTAGCTGTAAAGGTAGAATGTAGCATTTTTTCTTTCTTTAAAGCACAGAAAGCAAATCATCACCCAGAATTCAAACAAATGTGTCAATGAGCACAGACACCCACATTGTCCTTATGAGGAAAACATTTTGCAGTTACCCTGTGAATAAGTCTGATCACTTGTAAGTTCCAAAAAGTAGATGTAAGGGAAAAAAATATTATATTTCATTTCATCGAGATTTTAACTTAGACATGCCTGCAGAACATTTTTGCATAATAAGACATGAAATGCTATAACTGAATACGTTCTGCTCTCTCAACTTTTTTTGTAAAAATACAATGCAATCACCTCTTACACACATACCAAAATGTATTTTCTCAGTTATCAGGTATTTATTTATAAAGTTTTCACAGTTACCTAACAGCTGTAAGTTTCATTCACAAAACATTAATAATTTAGCTTCTAAAACTTTGTGTTGCCTCCCATAAAAGACATTCACCCATATTTACAGTTCAAAAGGTTTAATCTGTTCTTGCAGCATTACCAAGGTTGTGTTGGTAATTCCAGACAAGTTAGGAAAACTGCACTGCTATTAATTATTACTTATATGACATAGTAGTAAATTAATTGGGTAATAAAAGGTACTGCTATGATTTATCAGAGTATTAAAAACTCATTCAATGCATTTATTTCCTACTGAACTACTGAATTCAGTATTATAAAGCAAGGATTTTACCTTTTGATTTTAATTAGGTGATCCGGTTCTGGAGAAAATTAAATGGAATTCTTGTGAATATAAGTGAGAAGAGAGCATAAGTTATGTTATCATCAGAAAAACAAAAACTGAGGGTAAATATGTTAAAAAGACATCCTAATCTCAAATTTAGGTAGCTGCAGAAAATGCACCAAAAAAAAAAAGATTCTTCCAGAAGTCCAGCATCTAAGAAACTCAAAAAAATCCTGGACAAACGACAAAAAATATGAACAAAAGGAAAACAACTGCTAACCAGATAGGTTTTTCTCATAATTATTTTTCCTAATTTATGAAAAAGTATTAACTAACCATGACATTGCATTTGGGTGTAAAAAAAATCAAGCTTATTTCTGCTTCATCACCACTCTTTTAGAGATTTTTTCAGACATTAGCCATCTCTATTAAAATAGAAAAATGTAACCAATATTTGCAAACTTGTAGGTAGTAACATGCTCGTTATTGTTGTACAAAATATTAAGGAACTATTTTATAATTCTTATCATTAATACTGGTTTTTAAACTACTACTTTTGTGCTAAAAGTGCAGAAGCAGCCAATATGGTACAGAATGTAAAGACCTGAAATACTGAGCTCAGCACTTTTGCCTGCCTGTAAAATGCTCACAAATACATTATGTGTAAGAAAAACAATGTATTATTGCATAACATACTTAATTGCATCTCTCCCTGCAGGACTCCATCGAAACACGGCATGTTGTATCTTAATAAAAAATATTTTGTAGAAGGAATTTGGAAAAGCAGAGACCCAGTAAACAGATAGCCATTTCACATAAAGTTACAATGCATTATGTATTTAATAACCTGAATTTTTCAGTTGACAGTGCAAATTTTTAGCCAACCTGAATGGACAGTAACTCCACATGCTTATTTGTAGTTCTATCTTTACCTGCTCTTATAAAGAAATAAGCTATTAGCCCAAATGGCAAGATACTGTTTCCATGCTCACAAAATACTGTCTAAATATTTCTTCAATTAAAGACATATTTAGAGTTCATTGCTTTCCAGATTTGAATTTATATAAAAGTTGGAGAAGAGGGAGGTTTTTTCTGAACTAGACTTTCAGGGGAAGTGGGTGAGTTTGTTCTCCAAAAGCACATTATCAGTGTGGAGGAGAGGAACAAAAGAACAAGGCATGGGAGGGCATCTCAAGGAGTGGCTTCCCAAGGCTGCTGTGGGGACAGCATCTCTCATTCAATAATTTGCTAACAGTCTATGCTATTTAGGTCTATTGTCTTCAGAGAGACAAACTTTTCTATCCCCTACTGTCTACCAGAAAAACTGTGAAGTTTTCCTTTTATTTCCATGACAGCAATTGGGAACCAGCTCTTGTTCAATGGTACAGGAGGATTACCTCCCAGTTTTCCTGTCACCATTTTCTTTGTTACTTGAAATGGGCAGGGACAATCCAAACAGCACCTTTGCGTGGTCAGAATGGTGTGCAGTGAATCTTGGACTGCTGTGAACAGTTCCTTCAAGCATTACAATATCAAATACTATCAAAGTTGGTTTCCCTTTGAACATCCCAGCTTGGGCAGAAGGGCAAGCTGGGGAAGAAGAGACCAGAGCAGAGATGCTGATGGGTTGTATTGTTCCTCCCAAGGTTTCTACTCAGTGGAAGCCTTTCCACCATACTCTGTACTTACCCATTGGCTGTCCTTAATACAAGGTACTTCTGCAGTATTTCAGAGGGAGAGAGCTTGGGAAAGCATCTGATGTTGTCACAGTCAATGCAGAAAAAAGCCCTCACTCTCATTGTGCTTATCTAGAACAAAGTATATCAGTCTTGTTAAGAATCTCACAGAATCTTTAAATAAAGTCACTGCATCCTTACAGACAAAGACCAAGCCTGTTAACATCAGCAGCATTCTTACACGAATAAATAAATTAAGAGATGATAAATATAAAGCTAATCAGTGCATTGTGTTGGGTGTCAGCCCAGGGGTCAGCACTGGGGGTGCAGGGGGGGCTCTGTGAAGAGAGGACAGGGAAAGTTCCAGACAGGTCCAGACTGTTCTGCAGCCACCCCAGCCCAGGGCACGGCTGAGGCCCTCAGTGACACTCGTGGCACCTCTGTGGGAACAAGTTTGAGAGCGGGAAAACTGCCCAGCAATGATGGGGAGGTGTGAGGAAAAGCATGAGGGAAAGTGGGAGGAAAAGCATGAGAAAAAGCAGGAGGAGCAGCCTTGCAAGCACCGAGCTTGGAAGAGTCCCTGGCTGGGGCTAGAGTGGGTAGAGGAGCTGAGAAGGAAAGAGTGAAATTGCACCTTGGAAGAAGAGGAGGGGAAGGTAGGAAGGTGTTGTTTTAATTTTGTCTCTGTTTCTCACCGTCCAAATCTATTTTATTTGGCAATAAATTAAAATAATTTGCCCCAAGTCAGGTCTAATTTGCCCCTCCAGTAACTGGTAAGACATCTCCCAGTCCTTACCTTGGTCCATCTCATTTTCTCCCTGTTCCATGGAGGAGAGAAATGAGAGAGCAGCTGGGTGAACAACTGGCTGCAGGACGAGGTCAACCCAACACATCCCCAAGCTGATGAACATCACCACTGACTGCCAGTTGAAGGAGCAATATGATAAAAAATGAGGGAAAGCTAAAGGTGGTAAACATAAAAATACTAGATTTATTTGAAATCTTATCCCTACCTGGGTTATTACTGACTGTAAGTTCTGCAGTCGGTCTCTGATATATTTGGATATTTGATCACACATCCATACTGCCAATATTTATTTCAGGGACACATTTGGGCCTCTGTACTCATTTAGTTCTATTCTCAGCACACAACCAGAACCCTAAATATAGTCCTAGTCTGTCTGTGGGTATCATGCTGTGTAGCTACAACAAGCCCACTTTACTGTAGTAACCCTTTCTTCTATCCCTGAATTGTGTAAGCACTTGGAAGGATCTATATCTAAAAATGCCCAATTTCTTTTATTGTATCAAATCCTATATATATCTATTTGGAAGGGAAAATGTGAATAAAACTGTATGGATATACATAAAGAAACAAGCTTTTAACTAATATTGTATTAATCTGACAGGGATTGCATATAAAAGGAACAAAACCAGAAACAAAATACTTTTTAAAGCATATTTTCAGGAGATATACACTGAATACACCTTATGACACCTCCAGTATGCTATATTTTACATATATTTTTTCATGAGATGCATTGAGTATTCTTGAAATCTATTATCAGCTACCCTGCATTTCCACTACATTTTTTCCCTCTAGTTTCCTCCCTTCCCCACCAATTTCAGACTTTGACGTCTCCTTTCCTTAAGAAACCATAAAATTCTACCGAGAATGTTCAGGAAAATTCTTGTCTTGCAATGACCCTCCTGTCTCCTGAAGAGCACCGGTCTCATTCTTACACACTCCAATTGTGTAGCAGTTGTGATACTGATCTACCAGTCCACAAAAACACGGCTCTCAATGGTTAACATAATTGAGCAAAACACGTCCATTCTGAAATTATTAATACTATCACAGGGAGATTAATTTCCTTTTGATGTTCTTCTATCAGGAACTCTACTTTGATTCATTGATGTCACAGAACAAATTAGTGCAGTACATAGCCAACAGTATGATATTAAAATCGGACATTATTCTGCTGCTGATATCAAACAATAAAGTAGCAGATGGCTTTTTTTCCAGCCATGGCTTTCATGGCAGAGTAAAAGGCTGCACAAACCAAAATGATATTTTTCTGGAAGTTGTTCTTATTTGGTTGTATACCTGGATCAAAATCTTCAATGTATGAAAAGACTATGTTATATGATAAAAGGTCAAACATCCAACAGGTATAGAGAAGATAAGAGACGTTATAACCTTCTACGTTTTGGCTCTTTAGCTTCAAAATGGCAACAAATCACCACACTTCGTGAAAAAAAAACAAACACTGAACAACTTGTGTTTACTTTTGGACAAAAGTAAAACATTCCAAGCATTCAATTTTAATAACGTTGTCTTTTTACACACAAAACTTATTTATAGCACATGCTACACTTGTTCTGAAAGAAATTATTCCTTGATAATTAATTGAAAGCAATTATATTTACACTACCATCAACACTGTAAGCATTACTGTTCCAATGTAGAACATGATGTGGTTTGTTTGGCTTGGAAACAGTCAGTGAAAATGAGTGGGAGCTTTCAAAACACAGACAAGTACAACTTAGTGCTCCTTCCCCATAAAGCTGCAGAATGCAGGTCCCTTTCAGCTGTTAAAAGATTGAAGAATGACTTGGAGTAGAACAATAATGTCAGAAGAACAGCGAAGTGCACACCAGACAGCCATAAGAACTTCATTTGACTTGTATTGGCAATTGATTTAAATGGAATTGCAACTACCCATCAAGGTCAAGAGTGCTTTCTTGACATTAGGGACCTGTGTGTCAACTGGAAATGTACAATGGTCATCTATTTTTCACAAGTATGTTCAAATCATTAGAAATCATGTTTTGGAATGATTTTTTTTAATGTTCTAGGTAATGTGATTTTGCCAAACAGAAGTATTGCTAGCTGGACAGTTTGCAATGTGTTATTTGCTATATAAATTATTCCACAAAATAAAATACCCTTTTATCAGATACTACACAGCTTAGCCAAAAGAGATGGATCACACCAGGTACTTTCCATTTCAGTTTAAGAATAGTACTTTTAAGACAGCAATGTTCTGATTTGAGGACAACAAGATCTTGCTTAACATTAGTGCAGAACATTAGGAAAATGTTATACTAACACTTGAATAAATCCTAAAATACAGGCTCCAAGTCAAAATTCCTGGAATATCCTGCAACATCTATAGCAGATTGTCCTCCCACTGAATTTGAGGACAACCTGTGCCAGGGCCTCACCACTCACAGGGAAGAATTTGTTCCCAATCTCTAATCTAAACCTACCCTCTGTCAGTTCAAAACCATTCCCCTTGTCCTGTCACTACATGCCACTGTAAAAAGTCACTCTCCATCTTTCTTCAGGTACTGGAATCATATAAATTAGTTCAAGAAGCAGTGAAGTGTGACAAAGAGAAAATGACAGTACAGATCAGAAGTAAAAGACCAGATCTATGTCTTAGTGAAGTAATAGTATTTGTATTGGCTTCAGTAACCACTGGCACAGCCCAAACAGCATTTGTGAGTTGTAGTCTCTGTTGGCTTGTGGTTTGTGATTCTCTATTTTTTAAACCTAATCACACGTCATTCTGGAGCTATAATTCAACTTGTATTTTTGTTTATATACTTCTATACTTGTTTATATTTAATATTTCTATTTAATGCCTTGAAAAAGCTGTCAACAAACAAAACAAGGGAAACATGGGTAAAGAATATGAGGTTAAACAGGTATAAATGTCATATCTTAGACAAATATAAAACCCAAAAGACTGAATAACCCCAAAACTTAAATAATCAATATAATCTTATTTTTCATTGAATTACACTGATTTATTCTAACTATTACATAAGCAATCCTTAAGCAATTATTGTGGCTCCTTTAGCATCAGCCACATAAAGGGATCCCTTCAAACCATTTTTAACTGATGTATAAGCACATCATTACCATGATTTTTCTGCATTTGTTAGGGAAACTGCTTTTGACTGTTGCTGCTTCACCATCATTACACTGGATAACAGACACCTCTTTTGACTTCAAGCCCAGACTCGGGTTAGTCTGGCAGAACAGCAGCTCCTGAGCAGCAATGCAACCCACCCAGCAGGATCACTGGGGAGCACCTCAACAGGCTTCCCAGCCAGAAGTTGTTCTAGAAGTTTGCAAAAACCTTTTCTTCTAGTGCCTCCCATTTGGACTAATTAGCTAATAATAATTTGGTCACCTAATAGTAATTGACAATGTAGAAATGCATAATAACCGTGTCCTGAAAACTGACAAGAGCTGCACTACATCACCCAGCACACTGCCTTTCATACAACTATTTCATTACCTGGAAGCCTCTCGGTAATGAATATGCTATTAAAAGGGTTTTTTAATTTTCCTGTTTCTCATATTGTAATACTCCAATAAATTTCTCTGACTTCCAACATAAATAAGTTTCATTATTCCTCATTATTAAAAGAAACAAACACATTCTCCTTCACTGAAAGGGTGTCATATAATTAGATGACCTTCTTACATAAAATCATAAATGAAAAAGGACCTGACAACTTGCATAAAAATATTTAATCAGACATTAGGGCATTAAATATAGTTAGTCAAAACACAAGACATTATTGTACTAACAAATGCTTTCAGAAATAGTCTTTTACAATACAAGAGATCAAAACAGATTTTAGTTTTACTACACCATTAGACAAGTCCCAGATTTTCAACAATTTATCACCAATTTCTTCATTTGGTTCCTTTAAACATGCTTTTAAAACATAGTTGATAACTAGTAAAAATTGTATACAATGCAAATGACAATTCAGATAAGTTTTATTGACTTAATGCTCTGGTAATAAAATTATAACAATCAGTATTATTTTGATTTATTGTAAATTTTACTTTCACCTTTAATGGACTGGGTGCATGGCAGAATTGAATGTAATGCTGCTGCCACCTCAAGGTCACTACAGAAAATTGTGATGGTTCTTTTTGGTCTACTCGTATCTAATGAACAGAAGCAAGATTTAATAACTAAGAATGAACAGACTCCTTTGTTTTCATCAAGTTGTTTGATGCTCACTGTGTGCAGGTTGCACACACGTATTTTGATGAAAAACTTAATTTTCTCTCTCTGTACATGGAAGGGCACACACACAAACATGCACAGGCACCTGCAGGCACACACAGTGCTAATGGTTGGAGAAAGAAATCTTTGGATGTCAAGGAATGTTCATAAAATGAGCCAAACCATGCAGTCCTCATTTCACACAAACTTAACAAGAACTCAACTTAGAAAAATAGAAAAGGGAATGAAAAATTCAGTCTGTTACTTTTCCAGGGTGTGTGTTTGCTTGCTTGTTGCTTTTTTAAGCTTTCAGATGAAAATCACAATAGGATGGACAACTCCAGTTTGTCACACTCATGTTAGCATTTTAATACAGATCCTGAGGGGACAAGGGCACAGTAAGTTCTGCAGCACAGATAGGAAAGTTGTGTTAAATGAAGAAAATTAGAGCCACGTATTTACTGTGAAATACCTGCAGTGTTGTGTATGGATGCTCAGAAATTATAGAAGTTTCTACTCCTAAAAGTTCTACAGGAACATAACAAAAGCCTCACACCATCACACACATGACAAATATGTGGTCATTTATACACATTTGGCAAAATTTATCAAGGTTAGGTTAACCTGACTGCTACACTGAAAAATGTCACACTCTAAAATTACGATCTACTTCTTAAAACCCACCTCAAGCACCTCTGTGCTTGATTAAAAAACTCTATCTAATCCCATTTGGAAAAAAAAAAAATTGCAATTCAAGTGAAAAAGTCTGCAGGAGATCAATCTATGGAATTTAAGGAAAGTTGCCAGGACTGGCCAAGACCATTCACTGAAGGACAGGCCCACAACTCCCTTTAATGATATGAGAAGTACCCCTTCTTTCTTTTTGACTTAGGTTATCCAGTTGCCATGCTGAGCAGGAAGTCTTAATACCTTTATTCTGGCCTACACCCTTAATTGATACTGAAATTAAGTCATGGATATACCAGAGTTTCACACCTGACAAATTTTTGGAGCTATTTTATCCTAGCATGTAGTTCAATGCTAGCAGTTCTTTCTCGCACCAGAAAACAGTGTATTTTAATCTACGCTCCCTGATTTAACAAGGAGGAAAAGTAATGCATTTTAACTACAAATGTAAAATTAAAAAAAAAAAAAATAACAATTTAATCAATTTTCGTAATATTAGCTATATTGGAACTCCAGGGAGTCCAAATCTTTTTAGGGGATCTCCTTTTACACACGAAATATTAATTTATGTAATGTATGATCTGATTCCAGGCTTACTGCAGCTTATCATTCACAAATGAATTCTGCTGAATGTGTAAATACACACTGAGGACAGTCACTGGGGCACATATGAATGGCAAATGTAGCAACTGGGATCAGTATGTACCTGCTATAATGCAGCACTTCACGTACAATAATTTCTCTTAAGAATGCAAAGGACACTTCTGTATTTCCACTGTTTGTAACAAAAAAGAAAGACTGGTAGTTTGCTGTTGTTGTTGTTGGAGGCTTTTGTGCATATGACTCCCCTTGCTACAACTGCCAGCAATAAATCACCTTCTGCACTCCCTTAGCTGGATTATATACCTAAGAAAGCACTACTTGGAGTAAGAGCTGGCAAAAATATCAGTATCAATGCAAAGGAACATAAAGGGAAAATAATAATGGCCATTACAATACAGTACATCATGGGGCAAGTCTCTATGAACTGCCTTGATATTTTCTGTATAGTTAAATAATTTTTGTCTCTGTTTTAAGCAGAGTTCCATGACCAATTCAGCAGCAGACTCCAGTCCAAAATTTCCTTAGATTTTCACTGATTTAAAACAGATCTGTCCTCTGTACATGCACACAGGCCACACTGTATATTAAGAGATGTAAGAAAACTGCATATTCTGAGGGCTACAGAGAAACACCTCTTCAGAATCACACCTGCAAATGTATCATTTTGCACACAAACAGACAAAATGGCAGGAAGGTCCTTCCTCCTCCCCACTCAGCTACAGCCCAGGTTTATCCTCCTCTGCTTTTACACTCACTGCAGACCTTGCAACCAGAGACAAATGTGCCCATTGCGGCACTTTGGCCGAGTCAGTAAAAATCATCTGCTAACATACTAATAGTAGTTAGGGATGTGATTTTGGGTGACATTTTTATGTAAGATTTAATATAGAATGCAGTTCTAATTACGTTTTGCCAATATCACTGACAGAAATAAGCTTTCACTTACTTCACAGATGAAACCAGCAGATACAGCAGTTGTGAAAAGCATTGCTGTGCCAGTGCAACTTCTGTATAAATTCTAAGTTATGTAAGTTGCTGTTGGTATAGCTGTATCAGAAAAATACCTTTATTTATTGTTGAGAACATTTCAGCCCCTTGATTTGAGCCAACGTGAAGTTTTCCATAATGCCTCACTGTTTTCAGCTCATCTGGTTGTCTCTTCTCCTCAATACCAAGTCTGTATGTTGAAGATAGTACAATATATTCCACAGAATGGCACGAGGAGAATTTTGCAAAAAAAATTATATTCTCTCATTCCTGAGAAAAAGTTGTAAATACAAGTGAAGAAACCCATGAGAAAGAAATATAGAAATTTTTTTTCCGTAAAAAGCAATTCCAAATAAGTGACTTATGGCCAAATAACTAAGATTCAAGGGAATGAAAGTAAGTTTGCAAATAATAGGACAGATGCTGTTAAATCATCTCTAAATTGCAATTACGTATTTTACGTATACACTTACTTGCACACATAAAATTAGATTTACACAGAGCTTAGAGGTGGCCCTGAATCACAGGGTTTAAATCTGGAGTCAAGCCTATGTCTACACTCCCATAAAGCTGGGGGAAGCAGGGGATTGAATATAGGGATTTTAGGTCTCATTTCCCGTACAAAATAAAGTAGGTGTGATTCTAGGAGACAGAGTGAGTCATATAAGAAAGCAGAGGCAAAGAGATTTCCCTTTAATTCACAGAAAAGTGTACCTAAAGTATAGAGTGAAAAAAATCTCATAGTTTGATAGCATGCCATGAAAAAAACACAACGTCCAAAGGAATGAGAGATTCACTGATTTGCAGTGTTAGCAGTACTAAAATAATTAAAAGACAGATCAAAGGGAAACAAAAGAAAAAAAAAAAAGAAGTTACAAGTGTCATGGCTATTCTCTGAATATGACATCAGATTCCCAGCTTTTTAGCAAATACTAATAATTTAGATTTAGTAAACATATTAGTAACCATCTTCTCAAAAACAGGAGATGCATATCTAAATTAAATTAATATAAATCAGCCCCTAGATGTCATTGTTGCAGCTGAAATATCATCTAATACAGAACTTTCCTAATTCTCTAAAAGAAAAGGCTGTGTAAAGCAAAATAAACCATCTAAGTAACATAAATTCTGTGGGATTTTAATGCCTCGATGCCAAAGCACAAAGAGCTCTCAGGCTACAACAAGGAAGATAACTAACTCTAACCAGACAAGAGGATTGCATACCAGATTTGGGTTCTGGCAGCAGGTGAGCATAATCATCCCAAAGGATATTACAATCACAACCTCACAGTAAAACCTCACATACCCCTTCCACAAGGGAAGATTCTTTGTAACTCCAAGCAATGCTTGCCTCAATACTAAAAAACATTGTCATTTTATATTGTTAACACATCTCTGATTGTATCTGGAACAGCTGTACATGTTCTCTCCCTATATATAAAAACTTAGGTTTTTTAAAAAATGAGTTTTAAATCTTGAACAGTTTTGTTTTTCTACAATATCTTGTAGCAATACATTCCAGAGGTTAATTACTCATATACAGAAAGAAAAACAAAAAAGAAATCTAAAACTTCCTATACCTGTTTTGAAAATGCAACCATCTGAGTTCACTGAATATCTAATTAGTCTAAAAATAGGAGAGGCATATTTAAAGTGTAATTTATTTTCTCTGTAGTATTTATTATCCTTATATATCCATCATGCTCTATTGTATTGTCTCTCTAAATTAAGCAATACAATGTTTGTTCTTCCCTGTATAACTTCTCAGTACTAACAATTCTCAACCCACCTGCAATATTTTCTCTCAGAATACAATGCAGTCCTATTTCATAACCAAATAACACAATCGCATTTTTCCTATTCAGTGTTCTTCCCACATTTTTCTCACTCTCTGCATTTTCCTAGATTATACATCACATTTGCAAACTTCTGCATTTAGAGGGTCAAGATGTCCCGTGTAAGGCTCCATTTCACTGTAAGGGCTCTGTGATGTCAGTCTGATAAATCAAAGTAGCCAATACATGTACACCTTTGTAAATATGTGCAGATTCTTCCAACATTTTCTGAGAAACCTAACATTTCATTTTTCATGTGATAATGAACTGTATTTTATGCACTCTAAATGTTTTTTTCCAGAAACAAGACAGTTATGGGCAGATAAATCTAGAATGCAGATACAGACAATATAAAACACATTATGTCATCCAAAAAGAATGAAAAAGTCTAGGGTTAGGAGTTGCAATTAGTCTATTAAAAAAGCAGAAAAATTCCTAGTTGCCAACAGTGTTGCAATGCTGCTGCAAATTTCACCTTTTTATGGTGGATCTACCTCATGATAAGGTCACCCCCAGGCTGCCTGAAACTGTAGTGAAATATCAGTATAAAAAACTACTTCTCTAAGTGCCACTCCAAGTGCTCACACAATACTGATGGCATTGCTCACCCAGGTAGGGATGTACAAGGCAAAGCCTCTGATCCAGCCAGTGCTCCATGCAAGATTCACTTCTGTTGTACACAGAGCTATGAAACACCTTATTTAATGTCCACTCAGTAAATTCAGGGACCCCATTTATATAATTCATTATAATAATATGAAAATTATAAAGCTTTTGGAATGGTTTTGGAACAGCCAGGCATGAAAGTGCAGAAAACTCGTGGGCTAAATTGAATTTTTCATTGACAACTATGTAACTCATTGCTGGTACAGGTCATTAATGAAAATATGCCTAATTGTTAACCTTGATGATTAAAAAGAGTTTGAGGAAATAGGGAATAAAGAGGCACTGTACAGGTAAGTTTCTACATGTAGATTTCTCTTATAGTAAAAATGCACACAAAAACCTGTCTACACTTTGCATGGATTTACTTCAAGATTGTATCTTTGCTGATGTAGCTTGAAATCCACTTGGTGTTTCTGGACTGTGTTACTATTTTAAATTAAGCTTATAATGTTTACCATAAAGCTCATGCCACTGACAGTCTGTACATATTTACAGTACTTAGGAAGCAATTTTGTATAAACTTTTACCAAAAAAATCAACATTCTGAAGGTATTACACTCAGCACAAGGGTTTCATCTCTATTGCTCAGGGCGAGTTGCCTTATTCAAATTTCATTTGGTTTCAAGTCTCCTTGAGCTTGAATGCAATGAAAATGAAAAATAGGAAAATAACTTTGTGAATTAAGAAACCTTTCAAATTAATGTAAAAGTGTAAAACCTAAATCTGTCTTTTTGTACAATCGTACCTACACAGAGAATGAAATCTTTAACTTAGTCCAGGTTTAATTATATCAGAGAAGAATAACAGAGTGTATGGAGATGATTACTTATTATCAACCCAGTATTTTTAATGCAGACGTATCAGATTCTAGCATATTCTGATTGGAAAAAGGAGGGTGAGAGTTCTGTATCTACAAGAGTGATTCAATTCAGGTAACTGGTTAATTAAACTATAACAAATACAGAAGTGGAAATAAAGCTTTTAAAAGAGCAAGGTCCATGAAAAATAATGACTTTTCCATGAAAAGACTCTACTTACTATGGCAGAAAAAGCTGAAACAAGCTGCCATTATTATTACTACTGTCCTTGACATGGTGAACACTATACAGCTTTAATTTTTTTCCCTTTAATTAAATGCAAGAATGTTAAAAAGATAGGTTGTATCATTGCATTTTCCTCACAGCAATTCCTTTTTTTAAAAAAGTCTTATCAAAATCTTACCAAAATTATCTTACCAAGTCAGAGATTGTAAGATAATGTTTGAAATGTTCTAAAACTTCACATAACTAAATGGAGCTTCATAATTCGAGGAATCCAAGAAGTAAAGTAAAGTTAGAGATACTGATTGAAAGGATGGCCAAATCCATCTCTTGAATAATATCCGATTTGCCAATATTTCAAAAAGATCATATCTTTATGAAACAATATAAAACCATTAACAAGACTCCAGATATATGAAGAAGTGAACTTTCTATAAGTTCCTGCAATTTTACCAGATCCCTCCAAATCCAAGGGTAGACCCATCCACACCAATACACTTTGAGCCTCTTTCTGGAAACAAACATTTGATTTTACTGGCCATCACCCAACAATGAGTCACTTCTGAAGCTCATTATTCTCCTGACTTTTTTATATGAAGTATCTTGAAAACCCACAGCAAGTAACTTTTCTGGTATGAAGATTCCGAGGTTGCCCCTGACAAGCAGTGTATGCTTAGAACTCTGTATTTCTGTGCACTTAAAGGTACTAAACTTTCTCGATAGTTTTCTGCAGTTTGTGCTTGGAAACATTTGCACTGATTTTGCCATTTTAGACCCAAAATGTGGGGGTGGTTGTTTTTTTAACTACAGGTGTTGACCATCCAAAGCTGTGCTGAAAGAAAACACCTTTTGAAAGACTGTACCATTTCTTGAGTGGCACCGTGCTGCCCAGCTCGGCCCTGGATATGGGAAAACCATGGGACTGTCGGCCAAGGAAAGCCAGATCACCGAAGCACTGGGGCTGCAGGGCGAGCACGAGTCACCCTGAGACTGACTCAAGTTTGAGTGGCTCTGCCATTGCTGGCAATGCCATCGGCACTGTGTCACACACCAGCTCTGTCACACACCAGGGCTGTCACACACACCAGCACCCTGTCACACACCGGCTCTGTGCATCACACACTGGCACTGTGTCACACCGCCACACATATGGCCATGGTGTATCCCGCGCGGGCGCTGTCACACGCGACAGGGCTGTGACACTGCGGTGGCTGCAGTGACACTCTGGCAGTGTCCCACACTCTAGGGCTGTTGCACGCACTGGCACCGTGTCACACACGGGCACTGGGTGGCACACACGGGCACTGGGTATCACACACGGGCACTGTATCAGCCAGTGTCACACCGTGTCCCCCAGTGTCACCGTCCCCACGCCGGGGCAGTGTCAGCCCCGTTCCCATGGCAACGGGAGGCGGCGCTGACGCGGCAGTAGCGCCCACCCGTCGGTCACCTGACGCGGGCCCGCGGGTCACGTGATCCGGTCTCCATCGTCGCCATCTTGAAGCGGCGGCCGAAGGTGAGGAAAAACGGGATTTTCCCCCATTATTCCCGGTCAAAGCCAGGCGGGACCAGCCCGGTCCCGCGGGCGGCGGCGGCGGGCGGGCGGCGGCGAGCGGGCGGCAGGCAGGGCGCGATGCACGGCGGCGGGCGAGCCGGCCCCGGGGCGACGCGGCGCTGCCCATGTGCGGAGCCGCGGGCGGCAGCGGCTCCCGGCGGAGCCTCCCGGGCCGGGGCTGCCTCCGTTCCCTCCCCTCCCCTCCCTTCCCTGCCCTGCCCTCCTCACCGCCTCGCCTCTCCTGCGGCCAGCTCCCCGCTGCAGCGGTGGCCGCTGCTGCGCTGATGGAGCCGCGGCGGCGGCACCTGCGCGCTGTAACGCGGGGCGCTTTATGCGGATCCTCCCGGAGGGGAGGGCGGGGGTCGGGCCGGGCCGGCCCGCGGGAGGGTGACCCGGCCGGGGCGGTTTCCCTGCCCTCGGGAGCCGCGATGGGATCGGAGCGGCCACTCCGGGTCAGGTGGTTGTGCAAAGCGTGGTTTGGCTTTTCCAGCCCCGGAGGCGTCTTGCCCTGGCTCGGTCCTGCTGCCCGAGTGGGTGTTCCCTCCGGTCTGGATCTTACCCCCCAGGGCCCTTTTGTCAGCCCCAGACCCCTCGGTTGAATTCCCGTGTAGGTCGTGTCAAGGGTACGTGCTGGCATAGGCACCTGCCAGGCTGAAGTTTTATGCCCTGGGAGATGGAATCATCTGCACTGAAAACACAAAAATCCACATAATTTGTGTACAGATCTTATCGTCCCTCTAAAAAGTCTGCAGCAGTAAGCATTAAACTCAGTCCAAACAAATAGTAACATTGTTATACATCCATATATACCCTAATTATGCATCTGATACCTTTGATTGTCTCAGAGCATCCCAAATCAATGCATCTCTTTCTTTGCATTTTTGACATAGCAACACTGTATGGCAGCATATTCCTTTTATGGTTTGTCTAGCATTTGTCCTCTTAGTTTTTATGCTGTTTTCAGATGAAAAGGCTAGGGGAAATATTTGCCTATTTAACATCACTTAGCAAAGTTTTAAAAGTACCAAGTGTAATTTGAAGTAGCAGTACAAATCCTTATAATTTTCCTTAACTTGTTGTCAAAGTATTTCAAGTAGACATTATTCCTTTGAGCACTTCATTCAATCTGCTTTCAGAGGACAAAGCACATTTGTTCACTTTTCATAATGGTGTCGAAACATGTTACAGCCAGTATGAAACAAACAGCAAAGTGGTTTTGTGTAAATTAATAGGGTGATTTCCAAATGATAGTTTTCAACTTGAAATACTTAACATGAGGTGCAGATGACACTAAAAAACTAACATGGGTTATATCCATAGTTCTGATGATAACTGGGTTGAATGGCAAATAAAGGTAACTTGAGTAGTTCTCCCTGGAATTCTTCTGTAGTGGAAAACATACAAGACAGAATCGACTCTCACATGTCTGTGCATTATATTGCTGTATAGTAAATCCATAAGTAGAAAAGAGTGGATTTTATGGGTCTGTAGGACCAGTTCTAGAAGTTCTGGCTTGGCCTCTGTATCTTTCTTGCAAAGAAAAAAAAAAAATCACATGAAAGAATTTGGCATGAATTTTCAAGGATGACTGACAAATATCTGTAATTTCTATGTTCTCAGTTTTATATATAGTATATCAAAAATTGTATAATATATATATATGTGTATAGTGGCTCTTGAATAGGTTATTTGTAGACATTTTTTCAGGAGTAAATTTTAATGTAAGACCTTCTGTCCGGCTCCTTCACACCCCCCCCCAGCTCTGCCCACATCACAAGATATGTTTTCATGTAAATTTATATATATTGGCTTCTAATTTAACCTCCAACAGTACCACATTATTGCCTGTGGTTTATGGTTTGATATGTTTAAAGGAAGTGTAAGTGGAAATAGTTACTGCCTACAGCTTTCCGTCCAAACAGAAGAGAATTGCTCTTTTCAACTTCAGTACCAATTTATTTTCCCTACAATTAAGGAATTGTAGAAAAAGCTACAATTAGTAGGTTTTCTAGAAAATTACATTTATAATGAGTTGTACGATCTGACATTTGAACAGTCTTTAAAATAGTCACAGTTAAATGACTAATGCAAGTAAATGCCAGAATTGCTTTATTCTCCTAACATTTGAAGGGAAAAAAATTGCTTATTTTTGTGAATTACACTTAGGAGACATCAGTGTATCAGAGTTAGGAATACATTTTTATATCATACCATGGTTTTTAGACATAAATATGCCAGCAACTATTGATTGGTATTTAAGTGTTTAACATTCAAATGTGTAGGCCTTGTAAAGAAAAAGAGAATAGCTGTAACACTGTTAATCATCAGCTTATACTTGAAAATACTTATCTTGCCCTTGTACAACCTAGAGGCAGGCTGTTAGAGGCTCTCTTGGAATTATTCTGTCCAGCTGTATTGAATAGTATCCATGAAATGTCCTCAGCATCCTTGGCCATTTCTGTAGCCATCCTGAAAGTTTTCCTTAAGTTGGTGGCATTAGGCTTCAATATTTAGAAGAGAGAGAAATCTACATTGTATTAGGTTGACTTTTTATTACTGTGCATGTATAAATCTTAATTTTTTACAAACCTTTTCTCCCAGGTATTATGGAAGAAGGAAGCAGTGTTGCAGTCTTGGTGCCAAATATTGGGGAGCAGGAAGCTGTGCTGATTTCGGAGACGGTCATTGGCCCAACGCTTCAGAACAGCGAAGATCAGAGAAAATGTAAAACTGATCCACTGATCCATGTTATCCAGAAACTGAGCAAAATAGTTGAAAGTGAGAAGTCACAAAGATGCCTTTTAATAGGGAAGAAACGTTCCCATCCTGATGCTTCTGTGCAGTCCTTGGATGCAGAGGATCTTTGTGAAATCCCAGCTAAAGCAATTGAGCTGTCAGTGATTGCTACTAAAAAGACTGAAGAGTTACAAACAGATTATTTTGTGAATGAATGTCTTCCACAAAGCAAAAAAAAGGTGACGTGCTACCAGTGTAGTCTCTGTAAGTTTCTATCACCTTCGCTCTTAACACTACAAGAACATATAAAACAACATGGGCAGAAAAATGAGGTGATATTAATGTGCTCAGAATGTCATTTTGCTTCCAAAAGCCAAGAAGAGCTTGAATCCCACTTCAAAAATTACCACGAGAATGGTGGTAAAAACAGCACCCAGACAAAAGTGCAGCAGTGCGTAAATGTCGCCAGTTCATTCCTGCAAGGGCCAGTGGAAGGGAGTGTCAAATCAGGGACTGACCAGACAGGAAATGTGGAATGTAAAGATGTAAGTCAGTCTGCTCCCGTGCCCCAGGTGGGCAGGAGGAAGTGGTACACGTACGAGCAGTATGGCATGTACCGGTGTCTCATCTGCCGCTACACGTGTGGCCAGCAAAGGATGCTCAAAACGCACGCCTGGAAACACGCCGGGGAGGTCGACTGCTCCTACCCCATCTTCGAGGAGGAAAATGAAACTGCCAGCTTGTCAGAGACAGTTGTAACTCACACACCTCACAGCGTGGATACAGTTGTCCTTTCTTTGGAAAACAGTGAACTTGATATCCATAGCGAACCTTCTCTCCAGCTTCAGATTTGCAATTCGGAGCAGCTGTCGTGCAAGTCACCCATAGGAACAAATATAAAAGAGGAGGAGATATTAACTGAGTCTGTGGTGCATTCTCCTACTACAGAGGTTGTAGAGGAGACTGTATCCGACACAGAACCGGACAATATGATAACTGACAGCCTGCTGTCATCAGCACAGAAAATCATCAATTGTAGTCCGAACAAAAAGGGTCACGTTAATGTAATAGTAGAGCGTTTGCCAGGTGCTGAAGAAAGTGTCTTGCAAAAGCCATTCTTGATGAACACTGACATTGACACAGAAAAAAAATTAATCTCTGAGGAGACCCACGTTACCTGTGAAGAACCTGAAGTTTATCGTACAGATGAAATTCAAGAAGTAGTAATAGGATGGAATAATACTGACAAGAAAGATAATGAATTAAGCCCTAATAAAAATGTAACAACTGATGAAAATGTGCCTCCCGCACGAAGGAGGACAAACTCAGAGTCTTTACGACTGCACTCCTTAGCAGCAGAAGCTCTTGTTACAATGCCCATCAGAGCTGCAGAACTGACACGGTCCAGCTTCAGGGCTCTGACTGGGGAAGATGCTGTGGATGCAGGTGCAGGACAGGGAGGAGCTGATGGCCCATGCGTGGCTCATTCTAAAGTGGTATCCTCGCTTAAGGATTCTTCAGAGGAGTATAGTGGCTTAAACCAAAGCGAATGTGCAATAGTGGAGATAAAGAAAGAGAGGCCAGAGTTATCAGAAGCCCCAATTAAAATGGGCATCAGTATGTCACTGCTCACCGTCATTGAAAAGCTGAAGGAGAGGACAGACCAGAACGCTTCTGATGACGACATTCTGAAAGAACTACAAGACAATGCACAATGCCAAAACGCCAGCGATGCAAATATCCCTGGCAGTAACCTGGTGGAATACATCCCCAACGTGGAGCGGCCCTACCGCTGCCGCCTGTGCCACTACAGCAGCGGCAACAAGGGCTACATCAAACAGCACCTGCGGGTGCACCGCCAGCGCCAGCCCTACCAGTGCCCCATCTGCGAGCACATCGCGGACAACAGCAAGGACCTGGAGAGCCACATGATCAACCACTGCAAAACCAGGATGTACCAGTGCAAGCAGTGTGAGGAATCCTTCCATTACAAGGTAAAGTTCTTTCCTGTGCCTGCCTGAAATAGCTAAATAACCTAATTTGCTACTTTTTTTAATAACTGGTGATCCCTCTCTCTAACTTAATTCAGTCTGACATCCTGGCTTTGTTGTAATTACAGTTAGGGATTACTGCCAGCAATATACAATTCAGCTATAATTATTCTGGATTACCCACTGAAATAAACTTGCTTCCTCACTTATTTTCCTGAGAATCATCTTATGGACATAATAACATCATGTTGTTTCTCTGCCCACATGTAACAACTACAGGAGGAAATGAAACTATCAAAGAACTTTATAGTTTAAAAGAATGCTCAAACATGCCTGCCAGTCGTGTGCAAATGTAATCATGGCATTTGGGAGTACCATGAGACACACTGAAGCAGAAACCATTTTCTTTTCTCCTCTGTTGTTGTGTTGGTCTGGATGTTCTGTAGAACTTAGGTTTGAAGGATTACATACCAGAGCAGAATAATATACTTCTGCCATTTTCCTAATTGCTATTTTAAGCATTAGTGCTGGGGAGTGTGTCCGTGTGTACTCAGCTCAGTACTCAGGAATATGGAATAGATTGCATCAGTATAGAGCTCTACAGCTGAAACTCCTGTAGGCAATCCTATCCCATATTTACTGTTAGTCTAAAAAAATATACAGGTAGGGTAGCAAAAGGCTCTCTCTTCCCTCCCTTCCCTAGGCAGTAGAAACAGGACCAACGTAGAAACAGGACCAACGTATTAAGTCACAAGGCAATACAAAAATTGAGTTAATTTTCACCTAAGTTCCAACCTCTAATCTAATACTGCTTTGGGAGTATAATAATTTTGGAGGAAGAACAGTGGCCAGTTGTCTGGGGGAATGAGGGAAGAAGGAAATCTGTTTTCTAAACAAACACAAATCATAGAATGCTCTTGGTCATTGTCATCAATCCTTTATGTTCCTAATCCATGATACTTGTTTTATTTTTCTGGTAAAATTACCTAAGGGATAATCTGTATATATGTTAACGTATATTTTGTAACAGTCCTCATTAAAACTTGAGTAACAATGTCACAGGTGATTGCAGCATTTCAACTGATCACTGTATGTTTGTAGTGTAGATTTAAACATGGGAAACTCTTTTTTTTTCAGAGCCAACTGCGAAATCATGAAAGAGAACAACACAGTCTTCCAGAAATCTTCTCAACAGCTACATCTAACAAGCTCATAGTTTCCAATGAAGTAGATGACAGAGAAGGTACTGTGTATATTTACTCCTGAAATTGCAAAAGGTCACTTATAACATTACTTCTGTTTGCTGTATTTGTATAACTGGTTTCAAGGTCTCCTTCATGCCAAAATGTTTTCATTCCTGATCATAACCTTCAATGTGTGTTCATTTCAGTGTAAAAAAATTTACTATAGTCAGATTTGGGGTGGCATTTATTGTCAGGTAAGATGCTTTTAGCCCCTGTAATTGACCCTTTTATTTCTTGTGAAATACAACTGATGCAGAGCATTACTCTAAATTTTCTCCATCCTTCAGCAGCTACAGTATTTTCCAAATCACCTACAGTAAACAAAAGAAAGCCTTTTTTTTTAAATTCACCATGGCAATGTAGTTGCTGTCAGCATATACATACAATTCCATCCCTTCTGTGTTTAGAAATTTCTGTTTAATTATGGTAATGTCCAAAATGAGTAATATTTTTAGCCCTAGAGAGGGAAATGTAAGGCATCCTAAACGTGCAACCTGTATCTGTAATAGTTGCCAGGGTAACAGTAGGTACGGATTTTCATAGAATCACAGAATATTAAGGGTTGGAAGGGACTTTAAAGCTCATCTTATTTAACACTGCCATGGGCAGGGACACCTTCACTAGACCAGGTTGCTCAGATGTTTAACTGTGTATCTGCTTATAATTCAGTAGTGTTTGTTTTAAAAACAACAGCAATAAAAAAAACCCAAACCCTTGATGTGTTAAGGTAATCAGGGGAAAAAATAACCAAATTCTGTAGGAGAAAATGTGTCCTAAAAATCCTGTGAGTATCCTGAAGACCCAATATTTATCACTGCAATGTAAATGCATTCTCTAGTGAGTTACCCTTACTGAAAATATTTACAGCATTTTTATTTTGAAGACAACACTGTAATTATTAACACTTTGAAATTTTAGAGCACTGTGGAAAAATACTGGTAATTATATAGCCTCTGAACAACTGTGAGCTGAAGTGTTTCCATTTTGTGCACATAGCTCTTTTCTGTCCTAACTGTGCTCTCTGGTTTGTTTAGACAGCAAAATGTGCACTGTAATAGTACTTAGGTTGCAGTAGAAATTTCTGGGTCACACTCTCTCCCCTACAGCTGGTCAGTGAGTGCAAAAGTTATTGAAATTGATGCAACTCCTTGTGAGAAAAGGGACTAACCAGCATGAACCAGCAGTGCTTTCCCAAAGCAACATGGTCCGTGTCAGAATAGAATGAGATCCACAACTTTTGCCTTCTGTTCTCTTAGCTCTCACTCTTTTTCTGGCTTTCAGGATACAAATTAGAAATTTAAAAGCTAATTACCTTATCAGCCTCAGGTAGAATGACCCATCCCAGCTCCTTTCTGCTCTCATCAATGCAGAAGGCATTTAAATTCAGGAAGTTGATCTGTAGTGCTTCATATACCTGAGCCTGAGAGAGCCATCTGAAGTCAAGAGAAGACAGGAAAATGACTGGGAGGGTCTGCTGGTAGTGAGAACATTTCCCATTAAGTACTGGGTTTTTTTCTTTAGAAGCAATAGTATAAATATTTTAATGGAAGTGATAAGAAATAAAACATTGTTAGTGTAGCTGGTTACAGCTTGGACTGTTACTTCTGACAATTTTTTTTTTTTGCTATAAACCAGTGTTCTTGAAGATGTCATGATAAAGGAATATAACTATCTTGCAATGCTTGAAACATGTCAGATTTTGGGAAATACTATACCTTTGTAGCTAAAGTCCTGTTAATGTGACTGAAAATCAAAAGGATTATCTGCTTTTGAAATTAGTATGTTTTAATGAGGTTGTTTTACAGTTTACATCCTGATCTTGTAAATAAACTTCCATGAAAGAGGAGCTCCTGTTCAAGAAATCTGCCTGCTTTTAATGTAATTACTTCAGAGATTTTTAAAAAATATTTTTTACTCATTATTATCTTATCCAAGTGTTACAACCAAGCACTTTAAATTGATTGTTTACCCTACATGAAATTTAGTAACGTGGCTTGAATGAAAACAGTTCTCCTTTTAAACTTTTATTAACTCATACTGTGGAACGCCTAAATTATTTCAGAACCAATTTATAATCAAATTGCAACACCACTGCAGTACAGCAATCTCTTGTCAAACAGATGTCATCCCTATAAAGCGACACAAAACAAAGAAGTTTATGGCATAGCATCTGTTTATGTGAAAGATGCCTGAGCTGGAACAGTTTCATTTCTTGTTTATGAAATAGTTAGTCCTAAAAGTCTCTTTATTCATCATGGTTGTACAATAAATTAAAGGGGAGCATTATGACACTGGATATGATCAGATTGTAAATGTCTAATAATGAAGGAATAGTGTAATAAGCAGCATTACAGGAGCACCTGTTACTGCTGCTACAACAAAGATCTGTCATTTCCACGTTCATTTTAAGAGACCTGATATTCTCTATCCAGAAAGCAAAAGAGACCCCAAACCCACAAGAAATAAGCCCAGGAAGGGGATGAGGGACATGACTGCTATTTTGTAACAGCAAGGGATTATTTGATGTATTATAATTTATGTGCATCTTGTTGAAGAAATAAATACAAAGTAGTGATTGGTATAAATAATTGCTCCTAAGTGTGTGCTACTGGGTGTGAGCCACACAGAACTGTGCCATAGCTAATTTGTTTGCATAATGCTTTAAAAATCTCATTAGACACTGCTAAAGCTGCCTGCCCAATAAAATACCAAATTCATAACAGAAAATGGATTTGGAAGCAGTTTATTCTAAAACTGCAGAATTTAAGATGGAAAACCCATTCAAGTGGAGCATGGAATAGCTTCACACAGCCCCTGCTCTCCCATGGATCTGCAGCCCAGTGAGTGACCTCGATTCATTTGAGGTCTTCTACATAAATGTGCTTTCATAAAAAATTAATTGTAGAAATTTAAGTTCCAAGCATATAATTAAGATTGTTTTCGTAATTTACATTAAAGGAAAACCAAAACTAATAAATTTTACTAGATGAGCATATTCTAGGAAAAAAAATCCAATATATTTTGCCCTGAGCTTGACTTGCAAAGAGTGCCTGTTATATATTCTTTCCATATTATTTTGTATAAGAATGCCAGAAGAGTGAGCACTGTGTCATGCTTTAAAGTAAAAATAGGAAATATATTTTCTGTTATTGTGATACACACAGAATTATTCAAATTTTATTTCAGACTGTCTTTGTATTCAGATTGCTATTTTATTTTATATGGTATACTAAATATTCTTCATAATAACCCTCTGGGGTTATCAGCCCTACCTAATTACTCGGCATCTTGAACCAAAAGTACTGAATTTTGGAGGGCAAGTTTAATTAGTGGTCATTTTTCCTTTCTGCTTCAGTTAGCTGTGTGACTGTATCCCTCAGAACAATATTTCTTGAGTTAATTCAGTGCCTACCTGGGGAGAAAAAAGAAATGTCTCCTTAAAAGAGTTTTACTGTAAAGATTCTCAATTGTTGTTTTGATAATGAAAAGATTCAGTTAAAAAAATAAAAAAGTGCTGCATGATGGGCTGGAATGGGAAAATTACCTGCATAAAAAATACCATCCCTCTTCCCAAATGTTAATACCTTAACCCAAACCAGTTCCATTATTCAGTGAGGGAGCAGGAACAGGGCTCTTTAAGTCTACACACTTACATCTCAAAAATATTCCAACTGTGCACTTGTGGGCACACATTTTCCTGTGTTAAAGGAGTCATTAGCCTTTGTCTCTGCAACCATTAATTTTTCAAGAGTCTTTTTCATTCTAGAAAGAAAAAAGGATTTTTGTTACAATTGCTTTTTAGTAATTTGGAGAAGTTCCAAATTATTTATTAAGACATCTGGTCAGTATCTATTTTTTAATCATCTCATATCCCTTGGAAAGTGTAAGTGTATGTGGATGATAAACAGAATTTAGAGGTTTTGGGAGGCCTTTTGCTTTGGTTTTCTGTGTTTGCCAGTTTGAAACTCTTCCTTTCTCCATCCCCATCTTTTCCTTTGATTGGATGCATTCTGCAAAGCAGTGAAACTGCTGGGTTCAGCAGTTCCCACATTTCATCACCTTTTGCTGTAAGACAGAATTTCACCCAACTGCAGGAAGAAGGGAAGTGTCCACATAAAGAATGTGTTTTCCTAAAATTTTAATAATTCCAGTAAATGGCAGGGCTAATGCAGAACAGCATGGTAAAATAAACCATACCTTTATATCTCTATGTCTGTTGCCTGTTTAATACTTTAAAAGCATTAAATATTCATAGATATTCAAAACTATTACTCTAAAACGTTAATTCATGTTTCATCATTCAATTGTGATGAAACTCTCATCTGAGAACTCCTTACAACGCAGCTCTCTAAAATGATGGATTTTGTTTCATACAGGAAATAAGTCTTCAGTTCAGAAACTGTACAGGTGTGATGTGTGTGACTACACAAGCACAACCTACGTTGGTGTACGAAATCACAGACGAATTCATAACTCTGATAAGCCATACAGGTGAGTGTCTCAATTACTGCCAACCTCTGACAAGGTTACTGAATTGCTCATGCAATTCTGAAGACGTTGCTAAAGAAGTGCAATTACATAATTTTACTGCAAATTCGAAGGAGCCACACTTGCTGGTTGACTCAAACCATGTAATTAAGATTTGCTAATTTTTTCCAGGCTGTACCTTTTGCTGTAGCAGTCTATGGCTTGTTTTCAGTTTGAAGCATTCACATGTGGAAAGGGAAATAATTACATTGTAGTATTGGACTTTGGCCAACAGTAATAAGACATTTCTCAAAATCCTTGCATGCTTAAGTTCGTTTTGGATTTGCTTTGTTGCAAAATGTTCTTCTTTGTCACACTGCTGCTTTACACACTGGCTACTACAGAGTGTGGCAAAATTTTGCCCTTTATCTTGTCGCCAGACCCCTCATCTTTTTCACAGGTTTCAAGCAATATTAACACACTCACTTAGGATGAGATTTTATGAATTTTCCACAAGGGTATCATATGGATTTGCATAGAAACTTGGGTATCTAAAGCCATGTGTAACACTATAGCTCAGGTCCCCAGCAAAAAAACTAAATCTTGCAGTTTTCTGTTGGTTGCTGCATAAATTCCTGCAAATTCAATCTGTGCTCATTCAGTGTGGATCTCTGTCCCTCTCTAGTGGCTAGAAAATAGATCAGACTTAATAGACCTTTTGAGCTGATATACTTCTATCTTTTCAATACAAGTTCTGGAAGCTCAAAACCTTGAAATGCTGAGCTCAGCCAGGGACTTTCTCTTTTGGATAAACAAACCCAGAAGACATGTTGTATTTTGATTTGTGCATTACAATGATATCCCAGAACACCAGCAAAAATTTGCAAGATGTTTGCTCAGAGAGCAAACGTGGAATACAAACAGATTGTTTTTCTCCTCAGAATCTTCCCTATTGCCATTATTTATGACTTGGTGAGGTTGGAACAGCAAAGACTGTAGAGTATCTTGTACGTGGTAGTTTTTGAGTTGGTGTTAGTTGGGCTGTTTTGATTTAGGAACCCTTGGAAATTTTCCATTGGTGATACAGACTGCTGCATACTAAATATGAACTACTGATGTGGCTTGCTTTTCTTCCTATTTTTTCATAAACCCCTTAAGACAAATCTGAAAAACTGGCAGAGTATTCAAGCAACAGCCTAAAATCTATAATGATCAAGTATTTATGGTATTTCTCCTTCTGAAACATGCATTCCTCAAGCCCTCCATAGTATCAAATAGCACCCTACTGTATTGATGCCATTTTTAGAGCTGTAAACATATTTTATAATTTGTTTAAAAAAAAATTGCTGGAAATTAAGCTGCATAGCCTCAAATGATGTGCTCTGTAGATGTGATACCTTCTGGGTCGTAATACTGCACAATTAAATCCTTTCAAAAATAAATTGCATATTCTCAGGCTAAGTATCCTGCAGTCTCAAACTGTTCCACACTATAGACCAGACTTTATAAACGTTAGACATTTTACCATTTCAAAAAAACCCACCAACTATAGTCCTAACAAATACATAAGAGTTTTAGCTGAGCTTGATGGTTTCCACTTAAATATGTTTTATACAGGAAGGTTGTGTGGTACTGTATTGATATTCATGAATAGCATAGAATT
This sequence comes from Empidonax traillii, assembly GCF_003031625.1. Lineage (NCBI taxonomy): Eukaryota > Metazoa > Chordata > Aves > Passeriformes > Tyrannidae > Empidonax > Empidonax traillii. The sequence continues at coordinate 195,835 of NW_020955588.1, forward strand.
TGTGCAGTACTTTGAGATCCAAATCCGTGGATCTAAATCTAAATTCAGACTGGTTTATGTATTGTTTTTATACAAAGATATTGCATCAGAAGTAAGAAAAAAAAGCAACATAATTTGAACAGTGTGATGAGACAGACGTGTCTGAGGGCACTTGAACCTAAATGTGTTGATCTTGTCCCTGATTTCTGTTTCAGCTATAATGCCCTGAAACTTAGACATTTCATTGCTAATTATATAGTTTGACTTTTAAAATGGCATGAGAAACATTGCATTAAGTAGAACACATACTCAGGAGGAACAAGGCTCATGTCTAAATACAGTGTCCCCTGTAGCTCTTACAGTCACATTGTGCCTTTGCTCAACACAGCCAGGTAACCTGGACCAGGGCTGCATCCAGCCACTGCATCCTCATCCCCCTCACACTCAGTGGTGCTTGCCCACATCAGGAGGGGTGCACAAGATAGATGTCAGGAAGGAACATAGTCCACATGCCCAGGGATTCCTACTGAAAGGTGGAGGCTTTTTTGGGCTGCAAAAGATTCTCACTGCCCCACAATTACAGGTCAGCATCATCACTTGGATTTCTGTAAACATTGTCAGTCTTAAACTGTAATCTTTCCAGGTACCTTTGCTTTCTCGTGTTTTCAGAACAGTGTTAGCAGTTAATTGTCAGATTAGTTCACTTCTTGTTGTCTCTTCAGGTGTCGAGTCTGTGACTTCGCCACCACAAATATGAATAGCTTGAAATGCCATATGAGGCGGCACCCCCAGGAGCATCAGGCAGTGCAGCTAATGGAACAGTACAAGTATGTAACGGCTCTCATTTGGCAAAAAGCTGTCATAGTACTCATTTTGTTATGTTAAGAAACAAAGCAGTGTTTAGATTTTGTTATCCTCCCTTCTAGGCTCATTCTTTGTTCCAGAAAGTTGTTTGGGGTTGGCTTTTTTTTGAGGGAGAGATTTGCCGTGGCATTCCCAGGCAGTGTTTATGCTGGTTGATTAAACATGTCCACGACTTCCCTCTGCTACAGTATTCAGCTTTTTCTCCCCAGAATGTGGTGGTTGCATATAAACTGCCTATTGCAAATAGTTTCTGGACCATGTTAATTACCAAAGCATGCCTGGAATTGTTTGGGAGGATGCATGTGCCAAAACCATGTCGTGGCACTTCTAATATATTAACATTATAGATGGGTAAATTCCAGTATCCAGGAATGTTCTCTGGCTTTGTTTAATACCCTAGTCTAAGCACAGCCTTTGCATATACATGTGAGTTAGAATCCAGGTTGGCATTACCTAGTTAAGAATTAGTATGAATAGTCATTATGTTTAAGTGATTATAGTTTGTCCATAGCTATGTGTGGTTTGTATATATATGAGAAAGTTGGCATTAATATGTGTAATTGTCTACTACTAATTTGCAACAAAAAAGCTGGGAAAGGAAAGCAAATCGGGAATATTCTGAACACTTCTTAGTGAAAGATTTTAAAGGCAGTAGGGAGAATGCAAATAAAGCACATTCACATCAAGGTTTCTTCTCAAGAAAAGCTGCTTCTACAACTTAAAAGTCCTTCCACTGCCTATTCCCCTAAAATGGTCCAAGAAGCATTAAATCCTGTTTGTTCTGCTGTCATACTATGCACATATTGCTGAGTGCTCTTACTGTTACCAGAGATCACTGAAAACCTCCACACTTTGGTCCGTGAATCCCCAAGGAATTAGTCTATCAAAAGCTGCGAGATAATTGTTTCCTTGGTAGATCAATTTAGGATACACTTGAATAGTAAAGTCTAATAATTCAGCATAAGTCAACCTGTAGGGTAGATCACGCTGTGGAACTGAAAGGCTTCAACTACTAAACTCAGAGGTAAATAATTTTGTCTCTCTGAGAATGCGTTGCATATACTGTAACTATATATTTTAAGTACATGATCATTAACTGCAGTGCATCATGCTAAAATTGTTGGAGTTTCCATGTCTCATTTGAACTGTACACTAAAGTAGTCAACAGTATTTGGCAATATTCTCACAGTATTCTCAGCAAAGTAAATCTTATTAGTAAATTAATAAGTGTAAATTAATGAGTAAATTAATTGAGTAAATTAACATACTTCAAAAAATGAGAGAGTAATTAAAAGGAGATAAAAACAAACACTGGACTGCAGCTTCATTCACTGTGTTACCAACCCACTGACCAAGCTATGTTAGTAGCACTGAAAAATCATATGTATGATAAGACTAGTGGATACATATGCACGTAGAATGGAATTGAGATTATTTGTTGAATTTTGTGTTTTGCAAAAAAAAAATTATTTTGGCCTAATTTTATCTGTAAATTAACTATAAGATCTGCCTTCTGTCTAATTTTTAATGATTTATTTTTGTAGCAGCCTCATTAGGGACACTAAGATTCTCAATCCGAGAATGAACTGGCCTATCTTTGAAAGCATCCATTTTCTTTGTAAGGCTTCAAATTAGAAGGAAAAGAGAAAAATAGGATATTTTCTATGACATTCCAAACCAAGTCATAGAAAAAAGTGAGCTAAAAGGTCATGCCTGCTGTTCCCCAGCAGGACAGAATTATCTTGCTACATAAGCAAGGTAATGTACCGTGCCTTCACCCAACTTGGGAGATTTTTGCAGTTCTCTGCAATCTTCTGCTGAGCAGAAATAGTTTCCAATATATATGATTATTTGCAGGGCATTTTAGGAGTATATCCTACCGTCATTAAGAGAAGTCATAAAACCTTATTGAACTGTAGTGTATAACGTGTTTTTGTGTAAGCCCTCTTGTGTTTCCAGGTTATATTTCTGCAAAGGTCTTAAAAGTTTAGAAAATCTGACTAGTACGATAGTGATTTTAACACACTCATAATATACCTACTGAGATATCATTGGTTGAGCAGAAGACATCTTACTCTCATTGAGGAATTAAATCCTTTCCTAGCTATAATTTATTAGCACAAGGTCACCTTTGATTCCTTCTGGCCTTTTCCATGTGATTTGGGAAACTAAAAACTTCAAAGGTAGCAGGGAGCTGAGCAAAGCAGCTTCTCTGTCCAAAAGACAAGGAGCTACATCATCCTGACTATGTGTGAGGTTCTGCTGTGGAGTGTTGTCATGCATTCATCTCCTTTTTGCTGAGGTGACTTATTTATCATCTTAGGAAATGTGTAAAAAAACTCCTCTATGTTCATATATGAAAAAATTCATGTGGGATTTGATCGGTCTTGAGTTATTTGTGGCCATAAATATACACTACATCTCCCTGTAAATAGGACTTACTCTTCAAGGTTTTGTTCTTTACTGTATGAGACAGTGTTTTGCAGGGAAATAGATAATTTAGTCTGGTGGTACCCAAGCTGATGGAAAACTCTACAGAGAAAATGGTCACCTGTCTGACTCTTGATCTGTGCAGATGTTCAGAATCTGACTAGACATTGATCTCAAGAGGTCCCTTCCAACTGCAACACTTCTATGATCCTTAAATAAACTAAAGCATGCTATAGCAACAAAGACTTTATTACTTCAGTTGACATTATCAGTGCTAATTACACAGCTCCTGCTTGGTTCAGAGCAGTGGCAAAGAGAGCTCACTACCTGCCTGCCAGATCCCACACACCAACGCATGCCCAGTGTCTGCAGTCATCACAAATACTGCATTTTTGCAGTGCTTAAACAGTTTTACCAGGCCAAGGAGATAAGATTTTAATTCAGCTGTTTAAGAAATCAGAAGAATCAGACTTAAAAATTCTCAGACCCTAAAAACAGTCTTATATTTCAGGATGAAACTTTGCAAACTAATGTGGCCTAGTTATAAAACTGAAAAGGGCCAGCAGGAAGAAGATTCACATGGATCTCTCTCTACTCATCCTTTTGAAAGAACTAATCCATTACTAAACTAATAAAAGTTAACTTTTAAATGTTTTTCTTTTTCCTTCTGCATTTTTTCCCTAGGTGTTCTCTCTGTGGATATGTGTGTAGCCATCCTCCATCCCTGAAGTCCCACATGTGGAAACACGCAAGTGACCAAAATTATAACTATGAACAAGTGAACAAGGCCATTAATGATGCAATTTCACAAAGCAGTAGGTATGTTTGATTTACTGTCAAGCCCTATCATCTAAAATTTTCATAAGACCCAACCTTCATCCAAAATAAAGTTCTTATCAAAAAGCAACAACTGTACCTTTTGATATCTGTTTCATTTTTTACTATTATTCCAGGTTTCAAGGACAACTCACTGACAAAACCTTATTAGAAGGCACAGAAGAAAGCACAGTACCTGTTCTAGGAAGTTCAGACAACTTGGTGTCTTTTACGGAGTCTATCAACCAGACTACAAATGAAATTTCAGGTTCTGATGAGAACGAGAAACCTAACTTGATGAATACCTCATGCAGTTTAGAAAAGAACTCCACTCTACCCCATCTTGGCACAGAATACTGTGTTCTTCTCTTCTGCTGCTGCATTTGTGGTTTTGAGTCTACCAACAAAGAAAACCTGCTGGATCACATGAAAGAACATGAGGGTGAAATCATAAACATCATCCTAAATAAGGACCATACCACGACTCAAAATACAAACTAGGTGAAGCAGTAAGTTAAGAGAGGATTTCCTAGAGTGAATATTTTCTTGCTTTGCTACTTTTTGCCTGAGAAACTTGCTAAAGAGAAGAATTGCTAGCAAAACTTGATTTCCCATCCTGAGTCCTTGCTTCAGTAGGAGTACAATATTTTAACCAGGGACTGATGAATCATTTAAGAGATAAATATAATGAGTGGTGAATAGAATGATCCATTTGAACCTGTTATTTCTTTATATGGTGCCAAGATTGTAGGATTGTTGGTTTTTCTTCTTTTCTTGTCAGTTACTCATCAGTAATAACGCATTAGTACAGTACATTAAAACCCAAAGATGTGAAAGCTTTGTATCAATTGAAAAGCTTTTCTCTTCCTCCCTCTTTGTTGTTTTTCCAAGTAATTCAGCAAAGGACTTTCTTACCCTTTTTTGAAACTGGCAACAGACCAGATAAATATTTTTCAATATGATCTCACAAACCCCACTGGATTCCGGAAGGTAGAGTAGCAGGATTTGAAGGGCCTAGAAGCATTTTGCTAATAATTTGATTGGATCCTCACTAAAAAAACTGGTATCTTTCCAATTCATAGTGTGTAAAAGATCCTTTATAATAATGACCTGTTGTTTCATCATGGTTTTCTTGACACATGCAGCAGAACTGTTTAAAAAAAACAACCTTATAATGTCACTTTCCATTTGTGGTGATTACTTTGCAGTATGTATGAGCAATGTTTTTAATGAGAACAAGATATGAATAATAATTGCCACTAAGTGATGTAGGTTCCAGAAGATGTAGGTGAGCACAAACTGGGATTTTGAGAAATGCCTACATGCTTTGGCAATCTTTGAAATCCCACTGGGTGGCTAAATGTCTGTAAATGTAGAAATAATGAGCTGAAATATAACCTTCCTGTAGAAAATCGTATTTAAAAAAAAAAAAAAAAAAAACACAAAACCAAACAATTAAGCCAAAACTGTATCCAGTCACTTACAGAATAAAATTTACCAGTGCATCTAGCATGGATTCATAAAGGGAATTAGAGATTACTTTGTTTTCTAAGAAACACATAGAAATCTCTCCCTCTTAAAACCTTTAGCTTCTAAAATTACAGTGTGTGGGGTTTTTTGGTTTGTTGTTGTTTTCACAGTTACAGCAGTTTGCAGTCCAAGGCATTCATCTGTGTATCAGTTTGGGATATTATTACACTGGTTAGTTACCTGGCAACTTTGCTGAGGTTATTTATAGAGTTGGCTACTTCACTTGTTTGAAATACACACTTCAATCAAGTGAAGTAGTAGCACTTCCAAAGAAGCCCTTTAGCAGCCAGATCTAAACTTTCTAATTCAGGCAGGTATTGCTGCCTTTAATGAATGGCAGATGCCCAGCAACATGCCCAGTTCCTGAAATGGGGGTGCACTTGCCTGATTTTTAGTAGCTCATTACGCAAAAAGTTACTTTCTCTTAGCAAATCAGTGGTTTATGGGTCCTTTATTTATACATTTCTGCTCTCAGAAATCGGCTCCAGCTGTAAATCTGAGAGGGTGGCACACCTACTGTCTGTCTGTTGTGTTATCACTGACTGAAGTGGCAACCAGGAAGAGAAAACAAAAGGTCTTTGTACAGCCTCATGAAGCAGCACAAGATGTAAAGGCCAGGGTAAAAGCACTAAGACCTCAAGTACATTTAATGATATTTGTTTTCACGAGATTTCCTCCCTTTGACCTATTCTTAAGGTTAAATAGGTATTATTTTGTTTGTAAATTAGAAAGGAGAATGTACACATTTTACTTTAAATATTGGTCAGGATATAAGGTCAAAGCATTTCTGTGTTCAGATATTTGAGACATTTTAATACATACGTGAAGTACACAGTATTTTTAGTTTAAATTTATTTTTCATATTCCTGCAGATGGATTTTACATTTGAAAAAGCACGATTCATTTACACTCTCTCAAACTCAATCAGAGATAGTAAACTTTTAGTGGGATATTCATACTGTCTTACATCAATATTTTACCTTCACTATAGAATTCATGCGAAAGTCCTACATTATCTGGAGTACATCTCAACTTTCTCATTCAGAGATCCCATTTGTTGGAAAAATTAAAGGACAGCAAGATCCATGGTAATGCTAAGCTACCAGTCAGTATTCACAGAAACAATACCTACCACGTTGTTATTTTTGTGGAAAGGGATGATTATTTTAAAGTTGCTCAGCTAGTGAAAGATAAAAGTGAAAAACTTGCATTCATAAGCTAAGAAGGAGATGACAGTGAAGCACGACTTAAAAAGTGATTAACCTCGAATCAAAATGAAGAGCTTTGGTGCCTGGGGAAGCCACACTTGCAGCACTGTGTACAGTGCACCAGGAATCAGTGTCATGGGATTACTGAGCAGGACATGTCTGTCCCCAGTTCTTTGCCATCTTGTTGCTTTTTTTCTTTTTGCACATGTTCCTATAAAATAGTAGAAAGCTACTTGCCACTAAAAACTGTTTCCAGTCCTAACAAATGCCAACAAAGAACTCTTTCCCACATACAGAGGTTTATTATTTTTAGCTGTCTCCATGCTGCTTGCCTTTAGTTACCCACTCAGTTCCCATGGACTCTGTCAGAAGTTCTGCATGTAAAGTAATCACAGGCTTAGTTTTTCTGAAAGCAAATTGTTCCTCAGGTTATCTGCTTTTGAGCCCGTGCTTGGCTTGGCTGCATGTTTGGGAAGGGGGTTTAAGCGCATTTCAAAGTCACAAAAACTGCAGTTTTCCCCTTTCTTTTTTAAGCTTTTAAAATATTCTTGGATCTTTTGTCACAGCACTATCAGGTGATCAGCTACTCACGTGCTGTTTGTTTAAATTAAATTTTATTCCGTGATACGAACTGTAACTTGCAGCTTTGTTTAAATGCCTGCACTTCCACTAAAGAGCAAACTTCATTCAGACTGGGCTGTACTGAAAAATGGTTGCATATTTCATCTTCCTGATTTATGCTTGGAAAAATAAGAGTGGGATTCAGTCAGAGTTATTGTATTTTCCTCTTTCATAAGCACTTATTTAATCATTTGAAGAAATGTACAGTTGGTGCTCAAAGTAACATTTGTTAAATATATTTAATAGAAATTTACATTTGCATTTGATATTCATGGACATGGGTACATGTATTTTTTTAAGAAAAGGTATTGTAACACTATGGCACTGCTTTTATAGCCAAAGTATAAAAAAATTTAGAAAACTGACATGTAAAGACTGCAGTTAATTCTGATACTGTATCTTATTAAATAGGATGAGTTTTGTTTTATAAAGTTATCCAGCACATTAAGCTGCATGCCTTAAGCTCTCTCTAGGATTGTGTTCCTGATAGACAACTGTTTGGAACTATGAAGCAAAGTCTGTAGTACTACTTTAACTACCTTCTGGAATACTGTACAATGTTAGAATAATTTATTTTGCTTTACAGGAGTTTGTCACGTATTGACTTTAATATTGTATTTTGGTAATAAACTTTTTTTTGTTAAACACTTTAGTCACTTTTATTTGATCTGTATGAAATATGAATATGGAAAATTCAAACACTGAGCCAGTGTTTAGAGAGAGTGGAATCTGTTTAAATCAAAAAGTATTTGAAATACTTTACTGCCATTTCTCACCCTTGTGTCAACTTATTGCAGTTTTAATACTGTTAATACAAGCTTTATCAAAGTAACTGGTGATGAAATACGAGACTGTTAAGCCAAAATACCTGTAAGTCTGCATGCAGTGAGGATGGGACAGTGCTGAAGGACAGAACTGGAATTTCAGAATTCACAATGGAGCTAGTGGGAGTTTTTTTCCCTAATTGAAGTAGAGTGAAAACCTTGCACAACTTTTTTCAGGTAAGTGATTGATCTTTGCTTATCCATCACATAAGCTAAAACATATATTGCAACCTAATTTTAAATATGCAGCATATTTCTTGGCTTTGATGGAGCTTTTCCTCCCATCTTTTTCAGGGGGATAAAAAAAGTCTAATTCAGTTGCAATTTCTGGAGAGAAAAGAGAGAGTATGGCCAGAGTACCATTGCTGTATCAGCATGGTTTATATTAATAGGCAAGCTTTTCTTGTTATTATTATTATTATGGCCCTGGGCCAAATATGTTGAAATAAAAGCTGGAAAACTGCAAATGGGTTTGGATGCAATATTACAGATGCTGTGTCGGGCAGCTTTGCCACATTTTCTCTAATGCAAAACCTGGGAAAAAAAAGGTGTCTGTAGTAGGATGTGGCATCCAGGGATTATCCTGTTGACTGGGCTAAAATACCTTCCTCACTTCAGCTTAATAAAGCACAAGAGCCCCATCAAAAGTTTCTCCCCCCCCCCCCCCCCCCCCAAATAACTTGGTTGTGTGTGATCACAAATGGGACTGGACACAGGTTGTTGGGATAGAGCAGCACTGACCGAACCTTTGATGATTGTGACACTCCTGGGAACTTGGAGAAAATGGGCAATAGCCCACATCAGTGGGATTTGAATGACTCTGTCCTGTGTCTTTGGTAGCTATTTATGGTTGGAACTGCTGTAGAAAAGTTAATGCACCTTACTACTGAGGGGTTTTTTGCAGCCCCTTCTAGGCATAATTGGAAAAGAGCCATCACACCGAGCCACTCAGGAAGTGAAACACCATGAGAACTGACCTGACCTAAGAGTAGCTCACTAACAAAATCCAGAATTGGTAAAACTAAGATTCTTTTACCCAAAAGCAAAACTTCAGAACGCTGACAAACTGTAAAAGTTGAAAAAAAAAAGAGAGAAAACCTAGAAATTTGGTGTGTTTGCCACACACCACATGACTGCTGAACAGCAACTAAAAACATTGCAGGTTTAGACTCAAAATTTACTTTGAGCAGAATCTGAGTCTTGCGTTTCACAGTAGCTCTTTCTACAGTATTGAACATGACAAACCAAGAGAAAACACGTAAATAGTATAAACAAATGGAATTTAAAGTTTCATTCATTCCCTGAACACTATGGTTTGTAAATATCTGGCATTTGTTGAGATTAGGGGTAACCTGGTGCTAACATGAAGACTTTGCTACTTTGATCTAATTGGAACAGGATGAGCAAACAGAATATTGTAAAATATCCTTTAGCTGTAAAAAGCCAGCATTACAACAGTATTATAACAGTATTGTAATGATATAATAATAATCAGTGTTACTGATTGCTTGCTGCAGTTCGGTGAATTTTAATTTACATTTTATTATACAGTTTTCAGATACTAACATCAATCTGGAAGCTCTTTAGTTCTTCTGTATTTCCACAACTTGAAACATTAAATTTCTATCAAGGGACATGTTGCCTAATACATTGTTTCAGTGAAATATAAATAACTCCCATTTTTTTCTAGTGCTGCACTCAAACCCTTATGCAACAGGAAATGATTTGTTAAAATATACAGAATTGAGGAAAAATGTGTTTTTTGTTCTCCCTACTATCTATTCTGCTCTTTGAAACTTGAACAATAGGTGTTAGTATTTCAAAATTAAGGTGATAGCTGATTAGTTATTCTAAAATGACTTAAAAGTAACATTTACTCTTAGATACATTAACAACTATGTAAGGCTGTTCAATGCTTTTCTATAACACAAACTTTTCAGCTCTAATAATACCCTTCTGCAGTGTTGATTGTGTTATTAGTTCAGGAACCTCAGTGGGATTCGTACTGCTGGTCCTGTAAAATCATTTTCACAAAATGGAAAACTTCTCCACCTGACCATAGTAACTTACCACATAAAAATCCATTACAGCCATGCACAGTGTCACAAAATACCACAGAATTAAGACAACTTCCTCCTTCTCAGGTATTTCTAAAGCTCTTCACTGGTTATGTTTTCTAACCAACTCTACAACTTTTTGGCCTCTTTACAGGTAGTGGATAAGCAGAACTTCCATTCAAGGAAACATCTTCCACAGCATTCCCTTTCTTAGAAATGTAAGTACATTATCTGACCACCTTTACACAAAACCCTACATACATGTCCCAAAAATGTACCACCTGCCTTATTGTTCTAAACAAATAAATAAAAACCAAGTATGGCTGGTCTGTTTGCTGTAAATTGATTTATAATAGAATTTTAAACTATTTTGAGAGCTTAATCAGAGGAAGTAAGAAAATCATTCTGTTTGTCCTAAAATACTTATAAAACATTCTAAGTGTGCAAAGCAAGTACTGAAAAATGTCAGTGCCTTCAAAGATTTGAATTACCAGGATGATTACTACTTACAGTTTTCTTGGCATCTCTGAGTATGCTTCCTATGAATTTCATGCCTCTTTTTGCTCAACGACTTTTTCACTCAGCCAAGGTTGGGGAATGCAAAAGAAAAGAAAAAACAACACAACTCAGTATTGCAGTAATGTAAAGTGGTGATGGAAAATAAACTAAATACCGTCCTGAAGAAGAGAGCTGTACCCCTGTCTGATCCACACAATTTGCATGGATTATTGGGAAATCAGCTTTCTCTGATAGGATCTGGGAAGTTGGCACGTTGGTTGTGGCTTAATGGGAAAGGTTTTTTGAAGACACTTGTATCTTTGAAGACACTACAAGTAACATTTGCGGTAAAAACATATTGCAAGGGGAGGTCGTACCCGTTAAGTAGAACAAATGTTTGTGTTGCCGTTACCTTCCTACTACGAAAGGTCTTTCCCCCCTCCCTTAAATGTTTACGGTGCAATTAACCAAGACACACAATGGAGCGCATAACGAGTCGAATACAGGGCGCCCCTCCTTAGGATTCTAATTCCAATCTGAAAATCAGATACATGGGATACTATATATACGGGGAGAAAGCGGGAGAAGGAAAAAAATAAAATAAAGATAGCACAAATAAATTCTAGGGCCCTATTTTAGCACGGGCGCTCCCCGCGGGGCGAGGCCCGGCGGGACAGCGCGACCCTCGGCGGGGAGCGCATCCCGCTCCCGGCCCCCGCCGCCCGCTCCCGGCCGGATTTCCGCCGCCATCCCGCCTCGGGAATTCAAACCGGCGCTGGAACCCGCGCCGGGGCGGGCAGGGCCGGGCCTGTGACGGGGCTGTGCCCGCCCCGCAGCCGCCCCGCCCGGCAGGGCCGAGCGCTCGGCGCCGCGCCCGCCCTTTCCCTTCTCCTGCCTTCCCCTTCCCTGCCCGCCGCGGGGCCCGGGCGGTCCCGGCAGCAGCAGCAGCAGCAGCGCCGGCCGGAGCGGCAGCAGCGGCCGCGGAGCCCCCGCAGGTACCGGGCGCGGGGCGGGGGAGGCGGCGGGAGGAGCCGCCATCGGGCCGCGGAGGCCGCGGGGAGCGCCGGGCCCGGCCCCGCTCCGGTCCCCCCGGGCACGGCTCACCTGGGCTGGGGCGGGACGGGACCTGCCCTCCGGCACGGCGTGGGGAGACCCGGGCGAGGCGGGGCGGGGACGAGCGTCTCGCCTTTATTAATTAATTAATTAATTGTCAGGTGCTCTACGAAACAGCTGTTTCAAGCCGCCTTACATACGCGCTCGCATAGTTTACCCCCCGGGTGGTTTCCCAGATGTTTTCCCGAGCTAATCCGCTGCTAAAGCTCTAAACGAAGTTGTGTGGGTACCAGCACAGTTAGACCGGCGGTGACACAAACACCGGCTGCCGCTCGCTGGGGATGGAGCGGAGTGTTGCAGGGTGGGATGTCACTGATTTCCAGGTGTGGAATGGCAGGATGGAGCAGTTCTATGTATGGAGCATCCTATGTACGGAGCATCCCTGGATTGCTTGAGAGCACCGGGGAGTTGACAGGGGAATGACTGCCTGCGCTTTTTGTCTCTCTTGTAACGTTTGAAAATTTTGTGGTGCTTCAGCAGCATGCAACATCAAGTATTTTTTAAATGCTGCCTGCTGTTTTTTTATAACACGTGCTCCCCTGGTATCTTATGCCCCCCCCTTCCTTGGGATTTCCTGAATGCAGGGTTTATATTTTAACACAACTAAAATACCTTGAAAGGACTAATTTTTCTATGAAAGGCCTACACTTTTTTAAAAAGGGGAACCTTGAGTGTGTTTTGAGTCAAGGGCTAAAAGTGAGGGCAGTCAAAATAATAAATCATTCTGAAAGCCTGTTCAAGAGTATGTAAAATTGTGAACTTTGGTCATTACAAATATTTGCATTACTTTCATTTGCTCTGAGTGGTACAGATTATTAAAAAAACTCTTGCATTTCTGTAAGATACACTTCAATACAGTAGAATTCTGTAAGTCTGTGATGTCAGTAAGATGTGGTTCTGTTTTCACATCTTTCGTACAGTGTTAAATGAATGTTTTGGTAGGAAGATGCATTGCTTGTATGTGTCCGTTTAGGAGTCAGGCTGAAGAATAATGAATTAAAGTGACTGACATCATGACAACTGTAAGACAGAGGAGGGTTGGAAAAGGCACAGAAGCAGCTGAAGATCAGCCTTCAGAGGAGACAAATGTGAAGCCTGATGGGAAAATTCCATCTGGTGGGTAACAAAAAGGATTGTAACTTTGTGGCTTTTTTATAGTGTTTAGCTTTTGATACCTGTCCTAAGCACAGGTTAGAACTAGGTATGTACCAAATACATTGTCATACTTAAATATCACCAAAATCAACTGGATTGGACAGAGGATGTGCAGATTGCTGTCAATGTCATCTCTGTTTTAAAATCCTGATGTAAATTAGTGAGAACAATTTCAGACTTTATGTGCCATCGTAGGTTCTTAAAAGAATCACAGTTCAAATCATTGGTAACCTGAAAGGATTTGAAGACAATTGATGAGATGTACTTAAATACAAGCAGATTGCACATAAAATCTGAACTTAACTGCAAACTTTTTAATTTATAGTACACTAGGTAGGTAAATTTAAAAGACAGATGTTAAGTGTCTGAATGCCGGGGTCTGCTTAAGTAAAGAAATTCTGACATTTTTTTATGGAATTCTAGCTTTAGACCTCACAAAGTTTGTTGTTTTTTTTGTTTGTTTGTTTAAGTTACTTTAAGCAGTTTGGGCTGAGGAAAGGAAAGTTACCATGTTGTTTCCACACAAACACACTTAGGGTAAATATACAAAGGGAAAGTGATCCTAGTTCTTATCTAATCCAGCCCTCACTTCCATGGAATTGCATAGTTGGACCTTGCTATGGAGATGTCACACAGAGTATGAAATAGCCCTTTCAAAGATAAAATTCCAGATCACTAAATCCTTATTAAACCTTACATGAACTTTAAAAGAAATAAAAAACCTCAACAAACTAAAACCTGGGAATGTAAGTGTACAGTAAATGGCCTGAGCTACCTAGAAACACAACCTCTCTCTCCTGTGATTCCATCCCTAATCTTATTCCAGTGTCAGCATGAGGCCATCTGCAATTCAAAGCAGGACACCATTATCAAAGGCTGCTTTGGCTGCTGTTCAGTCTCTTTGTGGGTATTTAGTGAGACTTCTGAACCTTCAGTTCTGTATTTTACAAAAAAACAAGCAAACCCCAAAAAACCATTTTAGACATGTGAAAAAGATGTTAATTTCTCACTTTGTGTTCCAACAGTCATCTTCTATTGCTTGAATTAAAAATGTTCTCCTGGAGGATATTTCAATTTAGAATTACAAATTTGGTATGGCATTGAGCTAAACTGTATAGGATCATGGTGTTCTTAAATTGTAACTACATTTTACCCGTTAAGGCACCCTTTATTTTCCTTTGCATGTAAATAAGATACTCTGAGTTTGCTATCTGAGAAAGTAAAAAACACATCTCCATAAACACGTGTTAAAACCAAGTGTCCTGTTACCTACAGAATGTAAAACTGTACTAGGATAGGCAATGTATAAATGACTTTCCAAAGTTCCTGTAGGTTCATTTATGTGTTTCACAGTTACAGACCAAATTATTTTTCTTCCAAGGTCATACAGGTGGAAAGTTATGGAACATACTCTCAGTAACTGTTGGTGGAATTGTTGCCATCTCCCTTGGACTTCTTACTTCTGTTTATGTTGCTACCCTGCATGAAAATGACCTGTGGTTTTCCAATATTAAGGTAACAGTCATTTTCGTAGAGCGTTAATTGAAATTTCATTTCTTTATGTATTTGTCTTGTAACTTGCTCGAAAAGGTAGAATATTTCATTTTTAAAAATTCAATTTTAAAAAAAGCTGTGCTCTCCTTCCCACCATTTTTTCAATACTTCATCAGTTCTATAAATACCTGTCCCCAATTTTTCTCTAAAAATATTGCTACACAGCTCCTGTCTGAGTTGTAGCTATGGTTCTTCCAACCATCGATCTTTATCTGGAATAGAATTTCAGCATTCTGCTCAATATTTCTCTGCAGTCATCTTTCTTTTATCCAAAGCAGTCCAAAACTGAAAAAAAAACTACATAAAACCAGTTAAAATAAACAATATGCAAAATCCTGGCAGATCATTCTTTAATTGTATTTATACTGTGATATTGTAATGCATTTTGGGGACAGTCTTTTACTAGCCAATACTACTTTTATATAATGTTGTCCTAAATGTACGAACCTCAAAACATATTTCAGCTGTTCACCAGTGTAAAACCAACCATTCCTAAGATCCAGGACTGACTAGTTTTTTTCCTATAATCATTGCACAGAAAATAATGCCGCTGTACCCACAGCTAAATTTAACCAGAGAAAAGAACAGGTGAGTCATTTTCCTTTCAGATGCCTAAAATTCGCCCTGCCAGGTCTGTTTATTATGTTATTCAAAGAGTACATCTATTTAACTGAAATACTTGCGTTGCAATTTGTCTTTCCTGTACTACACAATTTTTCTGTCCCAGAAACATTTATATTCCCCTTATAAAAATAATTCGCACTTGCTGAAACAACTGCTGTTGGATTAAACATTCGGTACCCACCTTCATCTTTCTTTGAATATAGAGATAGATGGTATACAATATATTAAAAATACACCTCAGGTTTGCCTTTTGCTTCCAAGAGCACATATAGAGTAATTTCAAGGTGCTGTATGTTTTGAAGCACAGACAGACCCGGGTTTGTGGTAATGTGTGGATGTAACAGATACAGGGTTTTTATTCTGTCAAACTAATCCAAGGAGCACAAAGTTCACCGAGATAAGCAATTCTGTATTGTAATTAAGTTGTCCCCCCATTTCATTTGATAATTAATTGTTTTCATTTTAAGTGCAGTTACTAGAATTCTAACCATTAGATATCACAACTGAAGTAAAACCCTCTCATTATTTTTACTTTGGATTCTGTCTCTGTAGCTCTCATTTCATCCCGTGGAGTTGATTGATAACAAGTAACACTGGAACATGAGCACTTTCAGCTAATTTGATGGAAAGATTATAAAAAGCATTAAGTTCATCTGCCAGCAGGTTAAAGGAGAAAGAGATGCAGATACTCTCTGGTCTCACAGTGTCCTTTCTCCACCAGACAATGCACGTGGCTGCAGTGCTAATTTTGAACCTAGTGTTGGTTTATGAGTAGTATGGGAAGAGAAGATTTCAAATGAGAAGTCTGTAAAATTCCCTGCAAAGCTGGGATAGGAAGGCTCATCCCACCATCTGTAAAACAGTGTATGGACACCTCTGTGCCTCTGTGTGTGAGCTGACAGTGTAGTCTCTCTAGGAGTTTGTATTTTTTCCATCACTTCTGAATTGGCTAATCTTGTTTTTACAGCACATACTATATACTAATAAAGACATGAATAAACTACACTGTGGAACAATCTGAGACCCTCAAAAATTACATGGAAAATAAATGGAAAATTCGCTTTTTTCTCTAACATTTTACAGTTTGGCCAAAAGATATATTTTTGCATGTATTAACTGAAGTTTTGAAAAGTTTGGAAAGAGTAAGTTTTGTTTAAGTTCATAGCCCAGCCCAAATGCTCAGAAGGGAGGACTGTAGTCTAATCCTTGGCCCACAATTATTGCATGCCTTGCTTAGTGAAATACAGAGGTGCTTTTGTTTCATTATGTTTTGATTAAACATAACGTATAGAATGAATGGATGCAATACTAATGCACATTGAGTGTTTCATTAACCCCCATGCCTATGAAACATGACAGTACATCACCACTGCTCTGAAACATAGAAAAGAAAATAAATTCTGAATCAGTTCCTTTTTGCATGCATTTTAAACCAGTAACTTCAGTCACACTGAATTGGCTATAAACAGTGCAAGTTTGCAGATTTGTTACTGAAAGATGATACAAAAACTATGTAACAATGTGTTATCCCATGAACTATATTCCTTTCAATAAGCTACAATTAGTCAGATAATAAGAATTCATACCCAAAAGGGTCTGTGTGGCAACTACATTAACATAGTGAGATGTAGCAGGAGACTTGTTTTGCCATCTTTTCTTTTACTCCTCTCTTTGTACAGCAGTAGAAGGTCTGCAGCGTTTATGTGACACTTTTGCACTAGGCAGATGTTTTTACACTGGTACAAAAGGTTGAATTTCTGTTCTGAAGACCCTATTAAAACATGAACACCACAGTTGCATTCTTACAAAATCCTGCAGTTTGCCATTTGTACTCAACCCTAAAAACTGGACGTAAAAAGAGTTCATTATGTGAAGTCATGATTCCTAACTCC
This sequence comes from Empidonax traillii, assembly GCF_003031625.1. Classification (NCBI taxonomy): domain Eukaryota; kingdom Metazoa; phylum Chordata; class Aves; order Passeriformes; family Tyrannidae; genus Empidonax; species Empidonax traillii. The sequence continues at coordinate 213,000 of NW_020955588.1, forward strand.
TAAGTCATCGAGGTGAGAACTTGCACACACACTTGCAGTGATTGCCTTTCTGTAGTTTCAACTGCAATTCATCCAAAGCTAGTTCAGTTTTGGGTGTCTTTCAGCAACCCAACCAGAATAACTGTTTGGTAGTTGTTAAAATGTTTTGCTCTGTTTTGAATGTTTTGCTCCATTTTGAATCTGGCTTTCAACAGCGTCTTGATTTCAGCTGCTGCAGTGTGTGTTCTTATTTGCTAATAAATACCCCTGCTACTATCAATTTACCATGGTCATTGGAGAACGATGTATAATTGTTTTCTTACCAGAAAACCTGAAAGTGCACATCTTGAGGAGTGATTTATGCTATGAAGGAGATACAGGATTGCTGCTTTTTTCTTGCCTTTTTTAAAGCCTTCCTGAAAGAATGACAAAAAGAAAAAAAAAAAAACAGAAGAGAATGCAGCATACCATGTCACACAGTCAGAAGTTGTGTTTGTGTCCCCTATCAGCAGGAAATAATCACTTATATATATGATGAATATCACAGGTTATAGTCTCTTATCTTGACCAAACAGTTTTGAAGAAAAAAGTTTGAATCCCTTCTTGGAGATGTTAAACCAACAAAGATTTCTGTTTATGATGGTGAAAGTCAAAACAAATTTCTTATCCAAAAATCCTTTCTCAGTTTTCTGAAAATGTTCTGGCAGAACGCATCTGAAGTGGCTTGTCTATTTTCAGTGATTTTCAATAGCAGTTTAGTGACTGCTCCTCCAGTGTAGTATCTTTTGGAGCAGAATCTGTTATGAGAATAACAAAATGAGGGGCCACCTCTCCCATCAGCTGTTGCACTTCTTGTTCAAACACAAATCCTGAAGAAACTTTGAGCAGGAATGAGTCAGGGCCACAGAGCAAATTAATAATCTAAAACAAACAGATAAACTTCAAAGCATTCATTTGTTCTTCATCCTTGCTGAGTAAGCATTTAAACTACTATTATTGAATTTCTCTTTAATAAAATAAAATAAAATAAAATGGCTGCTTCCAATAAATTTTTCAGACAAGCAGCATAAGAAACCTGGGATTTAGTTTATGAAGTGCTCCTGTTTTTACATTTTGAGTGCTAACCAAAGATGTTTGCCCAGAGAAACTGAGGCTGCCCCATCCCTGGAAGTGCTCAAGGCCAGGTTGGACAGGGTTTGGAGCAACCTGGGATACTGGAAGGTGTCCCTGCCCATGTCAGGGGGTGGCAAGAGATGAGCTTTAAGGTTCCTTCCAACCTAAACCATTCCTTGATTCTGTGAAAAAAAGGTGGGGAAACAGGAGGTCAACTAATTAAAACTGTATAAGTTAAATGTGTAAGGCATGAAGAGAAGGGCAGTCCAGAACTTTGGTGGTACTTTTCCACAGAAGGACCTGTTGAGTTGTTATGGGTACTTTTACTCTGGATCATAAGTCTGATCTGAGTAGGAACATGGCATCCTAACAGATGGGCAGGGGTTAAACAGCCAGAGACCATGTCCAAGGATTAAATACCTTTGCTGAAGGTATGTTCTCAACTGGGAACACTGACAGCAGCTGTCTGGGTTGACCTTCTGCCTGTACTGACAGTTTTCAAATCTTCCTGGTCTTAAATTGAGCAACTAAAAACCAGTTTCAATTACAAAAGTTCTGCATTAGCTATTTCAAAAAAGAAAAGTAATTATTGCCTTGTTTATGCTCTTTATTTATTATTTATACTCAACTCAGACTTTGGCTGCTTGCTCAGCATTCTGAATGACTTCTTTAAGCCAAGTTCTAGAACTCTGCACTGTCCATGAAAGAAAGTCCTTTGTATTTTGCTGTAAGTGCTTAATATTATTAGGATACAATTGCATAAATTGGAATAATATGTAACTCTGTGTGTATTCTGGAGGACAGTGGTCTTTTTTTTCCCTTGGAAGACAGATTTGTTAAAACCTCACTAAGTGAATATAAAAAAGAAAAATAAGTGTGTGCTCTTACAATGCTTACCCATAAGTCTGTGTGTTTTTACTGACTTGGAATACAAGGAAAAGTATAAATTGCTGTAGAACTGGAAAAGTATTGTGGGTGAATAAAACAGATGTTATCTTAGCATGAAACAGATGTAAAACTCACTAGTGTTTGTCTCATAAAGTATAGCATTTGGTTGAATACAGCTGGTGCCAGGATTACAGATTAATCATGTTTGAATGCATTTTTGCTAATTAGATCCCCCTCTGTGACTCCTCTCTCCCCCTTAATAAATTCCAAATGTTAACAGTCCTTTTTTTTTTTCCTCTTTTTTTTTCTTTTTTTAATGGACACTTAAGAGTCAACCACTTTTTGGCATTAGAAACCTTTTTAGTAGCGATGACTTTAGAACTTGTTCAAAATCCAGCATTCTCATCTTGCTGAGTGTGTGGTTTTTGGTTATTTGGTGCCAATGTCAGTTCCTTCTGCTGGTATGATGATGACTTGTGTGTCCTGGGGCAGCTGGAGAGTTTAATTGTGAGCTTAGATTGAATCAGTTGTGGTTTTATCTGTTGATGTTTCTCAGACCAGAACTAATCCTGGTTTGTCAACAGCTGACTTCAATAAAACACGTGTTTTGAGATAAGATTCTATACTAGGCAGTAAAGAAGAGAGGAACATGATTTTTTATCCAGCTTTGTATTAGCTCTGAAATAGTATTGATTCTGTTCTAGCAAAAGAGATGGGACTGTATAAGAGAGATGAAAGTCCTGGGATTCTGTGCAAGGTTGCATTAACCAGAGTGGCATTCATAAAAATCTTCAAAAACAGTAACTTTTTGTTACTTCAGAAATGTCCTTTTGTGAAGAAAGATGAATTAATAGGATTATTTTTAGAAATCTCACGTAAATTTCTTAATGACTTGCATACATCACGTACAGGAATTTCACTGGATTTTCGATTCTCAATATAAGCTTTTTCTAACTGAATATAAATGTCTTCTAACCCACTGCTTAAGAGAGATGTTTGCTGGGATGTTTTTATATAAACTACTAAAAAGCTCACTAATAATACAACACTTTTGTATAGGATGCCTATCAGTTCTCTTCAGATTGGTTGTTCATGCAGTCTGTTTAAATGTGGTTGCCCAAGGCCCAAGGCTTGTTGAGTTTCACTGGGTCTTCACAACTAATGAGTTAACGAAAGGAAGTGAATTCCAAAGCAAAGAGCTTTCCGATCTCACTGAACTCCATCTGCTGCCATATCAGCCAAGAAAGAGCCATAGTTTGAAGTGTACCTGGTTTAGATGATCTGAACATTTTAAAATTAAAAATAACAAGTTCACCTAGACCTAAAGCCAAGCCAAGAGTCCCTTTTCCTTTAACCTGTAATTTAAGAATGAGAGTGCTGACAGCTCGCTTCCTGCAAGAGCCAGCACTGAACAAGTGGGCAGCAGCATCCTCTGCCAGCTGAAATATCCTTGGCATCTTGGTGCAGCCCCAATAGAGCACACTGGATTAATTGAGCCTTAGGCTGGCAAAGGCATGGAACACTATGGGATAACTACATCTGAAAGAAAAGGTTAAATGCACAGAGCAAGCATATGCAGCTTTGAAGTCCAGCTGTTGGCCACTGCACCTATCTAAACATTATTATTACCAAAAAAGTAAGATATCAAAAATCTTTCCAAGCAGCACATCAGAATCACAAAAGCCATATACAGTTCCCCAGTCAACAGAGTCATTTACACCTCGGCCCTTTGCCTCTCACCCCGATTTTCCATGTATTTTACCTTTAGGTGAACTAAGTTGCATGGAATGCCCAAACCCAAAGCCTCTGGGTAGGTGAATTTCCCTGGTGCAGCAAGAATTTGAGTTGAAGGCAGCTTTGTATGACTGTGAAAAGAAAATGGAAAGTGAATTTACTGTTGAACTTTCACTTGCAGGAAGTGGAAAGAGAAATTTCATTCAGGACCGAATGTGGACTTTATTATTCCTACTACAAACAGATGATTCAGGCTGCTTCCATACAGCAAGGTATTGTAAACTGTAAAGTAAGTTATTAAAGGAACACCATAACTGTGAGATAGTGTAACAATTGTTCTGGAGACAGATTTATTCTGTTCGTATGCCAGGGAGCCACTAAGCTATGGACATAATAATTTTCACAATGATACACTGGTTTCTGTGCCACACCTTCACATGCTGATGGAGGCAGTCACTTTGAGGGACAGTTTTCATACCTGTTGAGGTTTCAGCCTCACTGGTTTATTTGGTATATTACTTTCATTTTATTCTTCTCTTGTTTAATTTGAACTATTAGCTGTTTGTGGGAAGGGACAATGGTTTTTTGCTGTATGCCTGGACAGTAGGTGACACAATGAACAGCTTCCAAGGAAATCATACAGTGATGGGGCTTTCTGTGACAGTCTCATGTTTTCCAGATACTTAACTGTTGCTCTCTAGCAATTTTGCTTATACTACACATTTGTCAATATTAACTTCACCTGTGATCAAAGTAGGGACAAGAAAGTTCTCAAGATCCAGTGCCACAGATTCTATGCTAGGGATGGAAGTATAAAAATAAATGTTTTATACACTACTAAATATATAGTACTTGAATTAGCACTGTGAGTCACATTTGAAGTGGGGAAGCTGAAGACCTCAGAAGGTCATGTTGATTCAGAGGTAATGTGTTCTGAATCACTGACTCAAAGTTTGCAGTTTCTGATGAGAGATCCTAAAATACCTTTGAAAAAGTTATTCACTGTTCAAATGAAGATGGAGGAGGAAAATGACAATCTCCTATTTCAATTTCTCTTTATCATTAAGGTTTACATGGTTTAGTATATGACAATAAAACTGAATCTGTGAGGACAATTAACATACTTGAAAGAATGAATGTTTACCAGGAGGTGTTTCTCAGCATTCTGTATAGGATTCTTCCAATTCAGGTAGGCATTTATTTATGGCTTTAGATTGTAAGTGCATTATGAAGATTTCACAGTGAATCATAGCTCCCCTTTGTAGTTCTTTTCCAATTAGAAATATTCCTGATTCCTTTTTAATTTGTAAAAGCAAAACCTAATTCATACTAAGTATAATTCCTCCCCCCCACGAATGTTTTAATGTCAACATCAGTATTCTTGTGTTTTACAGCAATACCTAGAGCCTGTTTATTTTTATATCTACACTTTGTTTGGACTTCAGGCAGTTTATGTCATTGCTCTGTATGTAACAAGCTGGCTTCTTAGTGGAACATGGCTTTCAGGGTTGTTGGCAGCTTGCTGGTATATTACAAACAGGTAAGTGAGATTAAACATTCACTCTTTCTAAATTTGTACCTCATTTCAAAGGTAAGGCATTAAAGCTTTAACTACATGATTAATTGGAAAAGAAAATGAAACTGTAAGGCCTCTCTGTAATAAGCCAGAAAATGGAAAAAAAATGTTTGTTAGAAAATAATCAGGAATGAGCTGACAGTTGCAAACTGGGGTTTTTAACTTTCATGAAGTTTGAATAGAAAATTTTGGCTTAAATTGGTCTCTGAAAGTGGACTACATCTTCCAGATGTGTCTGGAGCTCCAGATGATGTGCCTTATCCTCTCCAGCCTAGGAGCTCTTAGGTGTGACAGAGATCTGCACATATGCCCTTCAGGTCTCTCCTCACTGCCCCACACCCAACCTCCAGGGATTCCTTCAACAACCTCAGCTCATCAGAAGTTCAGCTTCTCCCTTTCCTTATTCCTGTAAACATCTCCTGCAATAAACCTCACAGAAAAAAAAAAAAAAAAGATGGTAATTGAGTTGTTCTGGTGCTTTATCCCTCAAAGAATTCTCAGTTTGGAGATAAAAGCTTAAGAACTGGCTTTATGCCAGAAATAAGCTGCTGGCATGAAGCTGAGACTGGTGACATGGGCTGTTATCTGCAAATTAATCAAGACAATAAAAGTACAGTGTTGGTTCTACCAAAATTGTTTGATATGTTAATCAGCAGCTCTGAAGGAAGTTTATCTGCAAGCACGTCTATTATGGAATAATTGTAGGTGTGTAGGGGCAAAATGTTTTTTTCTCCAAATATGAAAGTAATTAAAAAATAAACGCAGTGTACAGTAATTCACATGTTTCTTTGATGAGACCATCTTTGCCATTTACAGAATATTTGGAGCAAATTTGTTTTATCCCTCTTTCTAATAATTCGTAAACAATGAAAGCTTGTTATCCTTTACACAAATAGAATAAATACATGGAATTGATTTGGATAAAGACTTTCTGTTCAAATAAAGCATATCTGAGGCTACTGAGTAACTCTATTTAGACACTTCTTTCATCCAGCTAAGCATGTCTCAGATGTCTTCCTTTTCAGCAAACATTTTTCTCTACACAAGAAAAAAGGGGATTATTTTTTGTTTTTAACTTTTAATTCAGGTTTTGTAAATAACTGCTCTTTGGGGAACTTTTACTAACTTCACATCCTGTTGGTGTTCAAAAGTTTCAAAAAATGACCAGAAGGTCTTAACCAGTTTAGCTATATTCAAATTCAGTGCATTGGGATCACAGTGAAGAAACTGATACCTGTTTATAGTATTATATGTGTGTTTGCAAACCAGAAAATGAAGTAAAATCACCTGTGGTGTGAAAATCCACAAGCTGGATTTTGGGAGTGTTTTTAGTTTGGGGTTTTGTTTTTTTTCATTTTTAAGTTACCAAACAGTTCTCCTTAAGTTTTAATTCATGGTATATTTTTTTGACAGTAAGTGCTGCTAAAGTACAACGTTTGAGGTACAGATGCAATGGAGAACTGACAGAACCTTAATAATGATTTTTTTCAGAGCCAAGCATGTTGAAAGAACTAAAGTGTTGAGCCTCCCTTTTTATAAATAAGTCGTTTAAATACCGCAGAGATGCCTGTCATTGCAACTTCTCTGTCACTGAGCTGGTGTTTTCTTTATTTTAAATTTCTGAAACTCTTTGTTTTGTACAGAGTAGATACCACAAGGGTAGAATTCACCATTCCTTTAAGAGAGAACTGGGCACTGCCGTTCTTTGCTGTTCAGATAGCAGCCATCACATACCTACTCAGAACTCATTTACAGCCTGTTCAAGAAGTGAGTATTTCTGACAAGTATGACACAGTAAAATTAGTCACACACAACTGTCCTGGTCTGCAAGATTAAAAGCAACTGGGTGATGCAGTTTCACAGACAAACAGTTGTTAAGTCATTACTCCTCAGTTTGATCAAGGAACTGCTATTTATTGCACAGTAAAACATGAATTGCATGTTAATCTAGGGGCTGAAACTGTTTGAGATCTCACTGTTTTCTTGCAAGTGGTATTGCAGGGATAAAATACAGGCATAAATCAGGAATTCATAACTCTAATAAATGTTCATTATCCTCCAAGCAGTTATTGCAGTTATAAAAGTCGTAGTAATGTTTTAAAAGTGGATTTAAAATGAAACCAAATTAAGGTGGGTTTTGTTGGGGTTTTTGTTTTGAGTTTTAGTGAAGGAAACTATAAAATTAAATAAAACCTCACTCCTTCCTTCCAGAGACTGACACTTATGGCTGTGTTCATAGCAACATTTCTCTTTAGCCTGACTTGGCAATTTAACCAGTTCATGATGCTGATACAAGCACTGGCTTTATTCATACTGGACTGCTTGGACATGCTGCCCACAGCAAAGGTAACTTTATGTTTGGAATAACCAATTTTTGTTTCTTTACTGTCGTAAAACTAAGTTTTGGAGGTATTTTACTAACCAGTAGCCTGGACACCCAGAGTAATACAGATTAGGCATTGTACTTTTATACTGCAAGTGTAAAAATTAATAAACTCTTCTCTTTGTAAGCCAAAGTTAACAGTTAATGTGACAAATCAGGTACATTAAAAGTTGGCAAATTACCAGCTTTATCCTGAATTCTACCAAAATTGACTACCACACCACTCTTATTCCATATTAGTTTTCAAAAAAGTGCCGCTTAAAACTGTTGGAGTTTGTTGGGCTCTTTCATGCTTATTTATACCACTGCTCTCATGCAAGACTGATCTTTGCATCAGGTAAAATGTGTGTTTTGGTACCCCTGTATCAGAAAATCAGCAGTCCACTGTTTGCATTCAGCTGAACATTGGGAATAGTTTAGCATAGCTCAAAAAGGACTATACTGAACTATTATTACAAAAGGTGATGTTTGATTGCTGAACTGCCCTGAGCCATAGCTTTGAGTCATAAAGACATCAGAGAGGCTACAGAAACACTTCTTTAACTAAAGAAACTACAGAGCATCTTCCAAAGTATATTAAGTAATTAACGATTTCCTCATTCTGCAATTACTTAATGTGTCTGCTTGATTATAGGATCAGGCTTCCTTAGTTCCAACATGGGCATAAAACATTAACCTCGCTAGTTCAGGAGATAAAGAGAATATAATAATGGCTTTAAATGTAATGATTTAGTGCAATATGATGCATTTTTTGCAAAAATAATAGGCATTGAAATAAATCATAAAACATTCATAGAAAAGCAGCTATGACTGTTAAGTTTTGTAGACATAAAAATCTCATTATTGTTCCAGGTTACATGGCTCTATATCATTCAGATTTCTGCATTACTGCTCGTCTGTGTCCTACAGTTCTTTAATTCTATGATTCTGGGATCATTACTTATAAGTTTTAACGCTTCTGTCTTGGTAGCAAGAACTATCCAGGTAGGTACTGAAATATTTTTGTGGTACTAAATAAAGAGTGGATAGATATCTGTATATACATAGATATGTATATATGTAAATGAGTAATTTTTATGCATTATAACTTTCAATTACTAATACTAATTAGAGGAATTATGTAGTATAAAGCAGCAAAAACATTGCCTGATCAAATAATAACTTCAATTACAGTAACTGCAGCATAACCAAGCACATCAAACACCATAATTCTGTGACTGCTATTAACATTCATGATTGTGCAAGCAGCAGTTTGGATCCTGCAAACAATTGCATAAATGGACTTTACACCTGTTTCAGCAGGACTTGGCTTGAATTTATGGATCTGCCTCCAACAAATATTCTGGGAGAACTGGGCACACGTTGAATTCAGCTTACTGAAATCTCTTTTCTTTCAGAGATTAAGGTTTTTTTACTGCATTTACAGTTCTTTTTTTTCTGATACTGACATTGATGACAGTCTCTGACCAGAACATCTGAACTTACAGGGACATTCCTGTTGTCTCTCATTTCTGACCATCTAAAATCAGGACTGTATTTTTTATATTAAAGACAATGTCTGTGCCTATTCCCAGTTTCCTGTGAGCAGCTCAACTGGATCTGGAGGTTTTAACTGGAAAATTGCCCAAAACCCCATCAGCTGCCAGAAGATCCCTTTGCCATGTTTAGGTGGAAGATCTAAAGAAGAGGTGTTTCAAAAGGCACATGATACTATTGAAATTAAGGAAATTAATTATATAAATACAGTAGGGCCACTGCCAAAGGAAGGTTTGTTGGCTTCTTCCAAAACTGCCACATCAAGAGCCTGGGGAGCTTTTATGATATTTTCCCTTCGGTTTTGTGTAAGATATATATCTTTATACTTGATTCTGTATACATTTTTGCTTACATGAAGCTAATACAATTTGATCCTGATCAGGACCAGCAGACCAGCTGTTTCAAATAGCCTGTGATGCTTTTTTCCCAAATACATACAAAAAAAAGTACTGAAATACTAACATTTTTTTCTTTGTAGAAAAACCTAAAAAAGGGTGGCTTGCTTAATAGGCTTGGGAAACTTATCCTTCATGTTCTGTTAGTCTTGTGCTTGACTCTCCTGATAAATAAATGCATCAAGGTAAGCAAATATTTTTTTATGTAGAAAGTTGCAAAATGTGTTATGTTAAGAGCTATTTGTTAACCATCTATAGTAATGTCATTAAATAAAAACTGCAGTGAGATTTCACTGCATTTCAGAGACTGTATCCTAGAAATTAAAGATTGTTTTGCTAACCTTCTTCATATACATGGATTTGAAAACCTCATAAACTAACACCAAATAATTGGTGTCAACTTGAAGCTCACCTGTAATTTCATAAAAAGTATAGACTTATATTGCATTCTGATACTGCTGAGCATTTGCAAAGTTTTTCATTGAATTTACTTTTCCATTAATGCAGTTAAAACTGAATGCTTATTTGATGCCAAAGCACCCTTCCCATTAAGCCCGTGGTGCTTCACAGTTTCATTTAAATGATGAAAAAACCCTGTTTACCTGTGTGACATTTTTGATGCTTAAAATACAATTTCCTTTCTTTTTCTCTACTTTACAGAAAATTCTTAATCTTGAGTCAGATGAGCATATATTCAAATTTCTGAAAGCAAAATTTGGATTTGGAGCAACAAGGTATGATTTAGCTGCAATTCTGCTTTTTATTTTGACTTCATTAATTGAAGCCTGCAGGTTGTTCCCATTTAAAACCTGTGTGATAAATCATGGGTTTGTACCTCACGTTTGTGTCATATTTTCCTTTACAATAATCAAGCACAACTATGGCTTTATGATTTCCTGTGAGAAAAGCAAACTGTGATCCTTTTTGGAATTATGGAATACCTGTTGACAAGGATTATTCTCTTTTCTTTAGAGATTTTGATGCTAACCTGTATCTTTGTGAAGAAGCTTTTGGTTTATTACCATTAAACACCTTTTCAAGACTCTCAGATACATTACTTTTTTATGTCTACGTATTTGTTCTCTTCCTTATGGCAGTGGCAGCTGTAATTGTTGCCTTTAGGAACCTCAGGTAAAAATCACATTTTTTTATCAATTTTCTCTTCTTCAAATGGCTCAGGAAGTGACAGCAGCTACAAGTTTTACTTCCACAGGGTACTGAGGAAACAGTAGGATGTCTAATAGAGGGATCAGGCAGAATAATTAACTTCCTGTTAAAGCTAAAAATGTAAAACTAAACATTCTTCCCTAGATTCCTTCAAGTTCTTTGGATTGCTGTTAGGGTTTTGCAGTATGTGTAGGGTTGGTTGGGTTTGGGAGGGGAAGCAGGATAAATGCAAAGCACTTCCAGCTGTGCATCACTGCTGGCAGTTCCCATAGCTGACCTGTAGGATTTGAGGTATTTAGAGATCAGTAGGAGAAAATTAGACAGAATTGCTTTAAAAAAAAAAAATAAGTAAATGATTCATTAAAAACCTCTCCGTTTTACAGGTACAACCTGGGCTACAGTTAGAAGGGATGATATAAAACTTGATTAAGCAAAAATTCAAGGAGTGTCATGTAACTAATCTAATCATAGATTTTAGGGAAGACAGGGTAAAAGAAAGAGGAAGGAGGTGGGAGAGAGGGGAAGTGTCTAAGACATTCTGAAAATATTTTATGACAATTGTAAAGTGAGTCATCTGTAAATCATTTTGGTACTATTCAACCAGCCTCTTAAAAAACTTTCTGCACCAATTTTAAATTTTAGAAACAAAGACAAGACTCTGCAGCTCTTGTTTTCCATAATCCTGGAAGTAATCACAAACATCACTCTAATTTTTAACACTGCCCAGTCATCTCAGTTATCCCCCAGACTGAAAAAAAAACAGGAAAAAGCCTCACATATTTAGGCATCAATACTTTTTTTTCTTTTAATGGGCCCTCCCCATACACTCACAAGACCAGTCACCTCAAGCAATAACCAGTCCTTTCAAAACTGATTTTCTCTAAGTCTACTTCCAATCTATGGCTTTAATAGCATCCAGATATACCAGCACAACCCCACAAATCACAGTTAAGTTCTTCACTCTCATCTAAGCCCTGTGAACCCCATGGGAGTATCTACTTCAAGCAAGAAACCAAGCTGGCCTTTCTGTAAACAATTTTATCTCACTCTAATCCAGCTCATTTAAACCCACTGCACTTCTAGAAATCTAGACATGAAAAGAAATACTTGCTTGCTACATCAAGTTGATGATATCAGGTTTAATTATATCATAGGTACAATAGAAGATTGGGAACTGATAGCAGTAATATTGCTTTATAGCATCAGAAGGATTCAGTGCTTTTTAAAATGCAGATAAATATATGAAATATGTTTGAGAACTTAATATAACACTTTGTTTCTTTAATTAGTGGTTCAAATCAAGTCAAGGCAATGGAAAAGATGGAAGAGTGCACAATAACACTGAAGCCTGATGCTGCTTACAGCTTAGTTCACACAGTTCTTTTTGGATGTCTGGCATTAAGCACAATGAGGTATATATTAAGTTCTACTTGGGGCTTGTTTAGATGATTGAGTGGATTTTTATAAGAGTGTAAAATATGCTGACCACAAACTGATAGGATCATGAACCTCCTTTCCCTCCCTGGTGTGTTTATACCTGTAGACTCAAGCATTTCCCAGAATTCTGCCAGAAAGAATGTTTGGAAGTTTAGGAACAGGTATGTTCTCAAGAGCACATAGCAAAGTGCCAAGTCAGCCTTGTACTCAGTTATTGCAGAGTCCTGAAAGTCCAAGAAAATTGTCTTCAAATGTCTCTGGACATAAACTGCCCTCATCAAGCAGCTTTAGCAAAGCTCCAGATGATCATGAAAAACTTGTGTTTTTGCAGAATGAAGTACCTCTGGACATCCCACATGTGTGTGTTTGCATCCTTTGGCCTGTGCAGTACAGAGGTTTGGAAACTTATCCTGAAGTGTGTCCATCTCTACACATCCCAGAGGGTATTTACAGCCTCTCATCCAGTGGGGTTTGGTTCATATCTAAACCAAATCAAGGCTCACACTTCAATACTGTTTGTAGTTCTCTTAAGCTAGATATCTGTGATGTACATTTGTATAAATTTAGTAAGTAAAATGTATTTTCTGCTGGTTTCTGTATTAAACAATTCCATTTGAATACACTAGATGGCAATATAGATGTGGCTATGAAAAATAACCACAATTTTACTAAAAAAGCCACCATATTAAGAAATTCTCAGCAGTCTGAGAAGACCTTTGCAGTCAATTATATTGAATGACAGTTTTTCCACTCTGTAGAATATAGATTCAAATATATAGATATAAATGCATCACTTGGGATGGGTCTGTAATTAGAGTTTTACTCGAAAACAAAATCAGAATATGGTCTTGATATTCAAACTCTAAATTCCACTGCATGTTAAATATTTTACATATCAATACTTTAAAAAGTAAGTCTATTCAAATAAATATATCATCAGAATAACCAGGAGTTTTTTCAATTTCTCTTAGGCACAGGTGATTAAATATTCTATACCAATAGTTATATTACTGTACATTTCATATAAGGTAAGAATTTTTTTTCCTCGATGTTTCGGCATTTTTTAAGTTGCATGGAATTTCCCTTTCTCATAAAAGGATGTTTGTTTATTAGATTATTGTATTTATTAGTTACTACATGGAAGATTTGTAACTGAATGGGGATAGACTGCCTGAGGTGCAAGTACCTTTATGTGTGTGGCATTGTATGTAAAGGATCAGTTGGGCTCATTTGATCCAGAGCAGTTGTTTGTGGATACAAATGTTTGTCTGATTGTATATATGTAAGTCAGCAGGTGTTATTTAAATGCATAATTTTATGGAAATGGGAGTTGTCTGTTTGGGTTCTAATTAAGTTGTGGATAATATGCAGATTGTTAAATTGTGTAATGATTCATTGCAGGAGCAAAAATAGTCATAATATTCTATACTGCTGTACCTCATCTCATGTGTTTTAAGGTACAGAATTTTTAAGTCTTCAAGTACCTGTCTGTCCAAGAAACAAAATATTATTGTCAAATGTTTAAATGTAAATACAGAAAAAAATAATATTTAAATTAATAACATATACAAGGTTATGAGTCTGTCAGTGTGTCATAGCAGTGAGATTTAGAACATTGATTCAATGGGCAAACCATTTTTTTAATCTGTGTTCAAAAAGACAAAAAAATCAGATGCTACTTTGATGGAGAAGTTGTTTCTGCAATAAGTAGTCTGAGATGAGAATATTTCTGTTAAATAATTCCCTTCAAAGAAACTCAAGAATAATTTAATTATTAAAATTAGAAAGTAGTGTAAAGCATAACAGTTAGGAAAGCTGCTAATAGACCTCACTCTAGTAGTATGTTTCCCCCTTTAAAACTGAAAGAAAAAGTCAAAAAATGCCGTTTTCCATTTAAATTGTCTTATTATTCTCCCAGAAAACTCTTAAAGACTTGGGTTTTTTTTCCCCATTGGTATGCTGGTTAGGGAAGTCATTTACCATTTTCATCATCTCTGAATATGACAGAAATAATGCCATTTCTTTTGACATGGGGGATACCAAGAGCATGACGTTCTGATAGTCCAATGTGACAGGTAACTAGAAATAATTTTTCTCCCACTCTTCATGAGCAGATGTGAAGTTCCTGAATCCTGTCAGATTCAATTCAGAGCCAACAGAAATCACTGATTTCATAGGCTTTAGGTCAGTCATTAGCTGTGCTCAGTCTGCCTGAAAAGTGTAATTTTTGTGTTTCTTCTAAATAAAGGAAATAATTTTTATGGACGTGAAAACCACCGTTTCTCAAAATTCTCAGTGGGAATGAAAAATTCATCACTTTTCAGTGTTTTTTTGTCCTAAGTTAGTTCTTGTAGTTCAGAGGTGTGGATATTTTTGTGTGTTTTCTCTGCAAAGCTGAAGGAGTTTATGAGAAGCCAGGTTCCCTGGCAATGGTCAGAATAAAAATTCTTACAGAGAGATTCAGAAAGTATCCATTTCTTCTGTGAGAATGTGTTTATGTATTCCCTCTTTAAAACCTTATAAACAGTGGAAGGAGATTTCTGTAAGAGATTTAATTATCTTTCTCCTTTCCAGGCAAGAATTTATCTGTTCACACACTGACTGCACAGATTGCAGGAGCAGTTTCAGTGTACACCACAAAATTAACTGATCATCATGACTAGTTTTCTGGAATTACTAGCAGGGCAGTTCTGTGTTTCACTACTTGTTATGGTTACATTTCTTAGAAGAACTATACTTTAGGGCTATTCCTCAAAATAGGAGTTTTATGGGATCATTAACTTAATCCCAAATAAGATAATAAAGCCTCTTCTGAGGCATGTGGTTACCACAGTCCTAAATACATCACTCGAACAATAATTAATCTAGATTAAAATGCAGTTTAATTCCACCTATCTTTCAGATTTCAGGTACAGCATGTTTTGAGACCTGTAAGACATTTATGTTTCTGTTTACATGTGTTCTTCATTAACACAGTAAAAACATATAAAGTGAATCTGCAAACAGATAAAGTGAAAATGCTGAAATATTTCCATGTGCATCCTTTGGCTGTGCTGTAGATAACACAAAACATAGAATGCAGTACCAAGTATTATTTATATAATTCAGCTTTATCTGTGTTGTATTTAAAACTTCACAGTAATTATCATCAATTTTGTTTGTATGCCAGCCATTCCAAAATAAATTGTCGGTGCTTAAGGTTAGCACCTGAGTTTCAGCATTCTAATACCAGGGTTTGCCAAATAATCTTGGTTTCTCTTTGCTAGTAAACTATTCATTCATATAGTATCTCCAGCTGCATTTTTCTCTCCATCATGGCTGAGTCTTTTTGCTCCAAACACATACATTCATTGCAGCACATGCTGCAACATGCCCATGATCTGAGCAGTCCTTGGCTGTACTGAACAAATCCCTGTGTGTACTGTGTGTATTTATCCTTCAAACCTAAAGTCTGTAGAAGAAATTACAAAAGACAATGTTGTGTTTATTTCTATCCGTAATATCTTTTGCTTTTTCGCTAAGGAGTTCTTAGTTTTCATTCTTAGGCCAACAGTAGCTATAAAGAATTCAGTAATACTTGCTTTTCACTTACATTCAGAGGCCAAAGAGTTAATATCCTTTTTAAATTCAAAATAAGTGTCCTTGTCTTTGAGAAGTACTGAACTCCCACGATCATCAGTGGACTGTTGAGCACCTCCAGGTTTTTGTCCAGCAAAGAAGTCTCTTTTTCAATTCAGTAATAGCAAGCCTCACTACCAAAATTTTCCTCCAGTGAAAACTGCTTGTACTCACTCAAAAATTGTGTGACACTGTGACTTGTAAAACCTCTACAGATGAGTGAATGAATGCCAAGTAATAGCCCCAGCACTCAGTAGAGAGCAGTGTCCCAGGCTGATTTCCTTCTGTGCCCACCCTGAAGGATCCAAGCTCTCAGAATGTTTAGCTATCCTGGCTAGTTTAGTAATGGAGAGAGGTAATTTTGATCCATTATGAGACTCTACAGTTTCATAACAGTGTAATTTGTTTTCTGATCTCTTGAGAGAGCTGCTGAAAAGCAGAAATATGTCTGTGATACAACTTCCATACTTCCCAAAGCTGCAGGGTTGTGATGCTGCCATAACTGTGTTGGTTGTTTCTCAATCTACCAGCCAGTAGTACTTGAACAAATGTAAATGTATTGGGTAAACAAGTAAACTAATAAGTATCTTAAGTATCTAAATTGGCCCAATTATATCTCCTGCTCCCCAGTCCTCCTGCCTAATTACAGTTTTAGTGAAAGAATGCATGGTTTTGCATTAAATAAATCGTTGTTCCCTTAGCTTTTCTTTGGGGGGGAGGGTTAAGCTTTACAGAATAAGTTTCAATCTTTTTTTTTTCTGCTCCAGATTTGATTTATGTATCCTTTGTCTGCAGTAAATTTTGAAATGTTTTACCCTGATAGTCTTTTGGTTGGATCAGTTGCCAGCTAAGGGGGAATAATGTGTTTCAGCATCCAGAACTTGTTTTGTTCATTCTGTCTTGAGTTTGTTCTATTTTGTTTCCATTACAGTTCTGGCCAGGAATAATGGATGAACTATCAGAGCTGAGAGAATTCTATGACCCAGACACTGTGGAGCTGATGAACTGGATTAAGTAAGAGGATTTTTTCTCTATTTAAGTTAAATGCTATTTGTGTAGATCTAATGTTCTTAGTTATAGTGTTCTCCCTTATTTGTCACAGCTCAGCAGTGAACTCTGGTGACCTGTGGAGATAGTTAGGATGAGTGGGTTACCAAGAGGTTGGGATATCAGGAGCTGTGGAGAACAGATCCACACAGAGCCCCCCAGACCACTCTGGTTCAGCATCACTGCTGTGTTTCATGTGCCTCAGGGAACCATCTGATTCCATTTGCTCCCATAAGGACACATGGTTTTCCCAGCTAAAAGAAGTAAATTGGGATGTGTCAAGCCTGTTTCATCATATTTTAGCTACCTCTGTACGTTAATAGACCTTTGCAGTGAAATCATTTTATTTTTGTCCTCCCATCTTGGTGTCCTTCTCAACTTTATAATGGTAAAAAGCATGGATGCGCAGTGGGAGGACTGGAAAATTTGTACTCTGCAGTCTGTTTCTTGAGCTTTAAAACAGTCCTAAATTGTTTATACTTGTTAGCATTAATCCCAACAAGCCTTCTAAACTGTAAACAAAATATTTGTAATTGAATTTGAACTCCTCACGGCTAAGCATAGGTGTAAAGTCTTTTTCAGGAATTTATCATTCCAACCCCACCTCATCACTTCTGCTATCTGACAGAGCACAGGAAAGTATTTTTAGGTGCAAACAGTTTGTAATACTGCATGTGGAAGGGCTGAGGAAAGAGGCCAGGTAGGATGTTCTCTGGAGGGCTGTGAATTCAAGGGGTATGTTCTCTATTAACATACAGCAACCACTGAAAACTTTCAGGTTAAGTTCTTAACAGGGAGATTCCTGAGACTTGTATTTATTTGGAACTCTGACAAAGATTTTTTTTAAAAAGAAAATCAGTTTCATATTCCCGAGGAAAACATTCTGAAAGTAAGTAAATCTAAATATACACATTTAGCACGGAGCTGTTTGGAGTATTTCCTTCATATACAGTGAAATTCAGTAAAACCAGTCATCCAGCCCATTCTATCCAAAGCAACATATTTACCCTCCATAATGTTGTATTTCTTTAATTCATAAACTAGAAGGAGTAATTCAGAAGTAAAATATATTACAAGCCTTCACTGACTTATTTTGAAAGCAGGCCATGTTTTTTTGCATCATTTAGAATCTTTGCAGTCTTATTGACATGTTTTTGTGACAAATGTTTACCAGGCAGTTCCATTTAGCACTACTGTTTTATTAAAAGATGGTAAATGTCTGATAGTTCAGGTCTCCTGTGTACAATATATAGAGTTATATATAGATTTATACATAAAATATGCATGTGGAGTTATTCCCAGCCATGAACTGGATTTGACTGGCTCCGATGAGAATAATTTTTCATGTGTTCTTAGTGCTGAGAATGCTAAACTGGTGCTTGTCCTCTCTTCATTTTAAGTCGTGACAGACAATCACAGAGGGATTTTTTTTTTACTTAGAATTTATTGTGTTTAGAAATATTATGCCTGTAAAGAAGAGTTAATTATCTGTGCTTTAAATACCAGCCAACAAAATTTATGATAAATTTCTCAAAGTGGGACAGATTTTCTTAAGTTTTGATGTGTAAGAGAAATATTTTATGATACCAACACTTGATAGTTGTGCTGTAGTTAATGACCTGTCAAGGCTGGTGTCAGGAACTAATCATTCATTATTAAAACTCAGTATGAAAGTCTCCTAATTTGTCGTGTATAGCAGTGATTTAGGAATAACTCATCTGTCTTGCAGTCTCTCCACAACAAGAAAACCCTTCTGTCTGCTTAGGTCTAAATGCATATTAACTTGTCCAAGTACAGAGTCTGAATAATGACCAACTATTAGTCTGTCCACTCTGAAGTGTCTGCAGATGTAGTTCTTACTCTTTCCCTTACTGAAGTTGCCAAAGCATTTTCAGGAAGATCTAGTGGTTTATATCTGTGCAATTGCAGAGCACAGGATTTTTGACATAATGATCTTTCATATCCCAGTCTCTGCTTTTTCCTACCCACCACCTCATTTTCTTAGCATTTTTCTTTTGAAAAAAAAAAAAAAAAAAAAAAAAAAAAAAAAAAAAAAAAGTCAAGAAAGTCCTGCCAATGCCCCAGGGATGGTTCACAGCTCTGTTCCCTGCTGGGAGGTACATTAAAATTCTTAGTTTTGGTCTTTCTCCCTAAGACAACAGGAACAACATGCTCATTTGTGAGATGGGGAAGAATATCAGTAGAATGAGCAAATCAATAGCGTGAACTTCCCTACTCTGTTTACTTCTGGTAAGTGTTAAAGAAGCAATGTCTTCTGCCTTTAAAGGGGAAATCTGTCTAGAATTGGGGAATATTTCCTAAGCAGTTGCCAAAAGTCACAGAAAAACTTCTTAGAAATCTCAGGCCACAGCCAAAACAGCGGAAAAGCTGACTGAGCCTGAGATTCGGCAGAACAGAGTTGGATGTCAACTGTACTTGAACCAGGTGTGGGGGACAAGCAGGCAAATTTGTACATCAGTGGAAACCCCACAAAGTTCTAAAAGTCTCCTCAGCCTATGGAAATGAAATACCTGTGTTTCAGTGATGGTTCTTTTCATTTAGTACTTTTTATTAATTTATATTAGTGGCTATATTTTAATTTCAAGCCAGTTAAAAATTTTAGTTCATCTCTGTTATTTACATGCCTAATTTTCAAGGGTAATGACACTGAAATCAACACATATTCCAGACTTTAAAGGCAATATTACACCTTTTTTTTTTTTTTAATTGTTTTTCTTTAATTCTTGGGCTTATCCTTTGTCATTGACTGATTTGTCAGTAAAATTTAGGCATAAACTTGACAGTGCCTAAGAACTAGGTTTCCACCAACTGTGGAGGTGCATTCCTTTATGTGAGCAAAATCTGCATGCATAAAATTGAGGCTGGGACTAACAAAAATGCATCTTGTTGCTCTTTCTTTGTGGCTGTCTTTTTCCATTTTTGCAATTTTCAGTCTCTCCAAACCAGAGGGAAAAAAAAGAACCATGACAGTATGACTGAATATGCTTTACTGCCTATCATCTGCAGCTAAACCTGTGATATTTTAATACAGCACTCTGCAAATAAAAATATTTTCTTTTAAAGAAAAAGAAAAATCTATCATAGTGTATTTAAGAACCTGTCCTCAGAATCTCCTTTTCTCAAAGCCTTTTACTTTGTAGAATCGTATCAGACTCTAGTCTGATGATGCATATCAGAGCACTAGTAGAGGAATAATCTGAGGCTGGTCAGATTTTATGGCTTTGACAACCAACTATAGGGTTCATCTCTGGAGGACTTTTAATAGAAATACACATTTTATTTCTAATCATGCAACCTGTTGGCCATTTCTCCCTTAGTGCTTCCTTAAAACCAGCTCACAATAATTTCTTAGCAGTTTAAGAGAAAGAATTACTACTACTTTCAGAGTCTGTGCAAGTACTTCCTATAAAACCTTTTTATTCTTAATGAGTTATTCTTTAGTATTTATATAATTCTCTAAATTCTTAAAGTGTAGGTAAAGAAAAGCTTCCTGCAATATAATTTAGTGCTTAGTTTACCCATTAGTTCAGCTGTAATTAACTTGTTGAAAGCTTAGAGCTTCAGAAATAAATGAGATTATTTGTTCAAAATGCCATCAGGTCTGCTTGGAATGGCATTTAAATTATATAATGTAAATCAGTTTGACCTGTAAGTCCTTGTCATTATTTAGTGACATTTCCTAGAGAATAAATTGTTTGCAGGTTGGGCAGTGTGGTGTGGAGCTTGGCAGAGAGCTATAAAACAAATTATCCTTTCATTTTATACATCATTTGCTCAGACAGTTGTAAAAATTGCTTCGTTTTTGTGTAATAGAGAAGTGTCATTCAGTGGTTTGCAGCACAAGAGGTGCCCTGGGTGCAGAGCACTGCAGTTCGTGCCTGGCTCAGACAGGGGCACAGGGAAAGAGCTTCCCTGGAATGTGGAAGTCATCCTATCCCTGGGAAATATTCCTTAGGGTCTCTAAAAGCAGCTCCAGTAGTAGCAGCTGTTGGTCTGGAAACATCTGAGCTGGCCCAGTAAAATATGGACAGTGATGTGTTTGAAGGAGTATTATTTTCTAGGACTTCAAATGTGTAAATCTGGGTCTCAGGGAAACATCTCCTTCACCTGGAACACCAGATTTTAAACTCCATCCAGGACTGGAGCACATAAGCAGTTGTTAGAAAAGGGAGGGTCAGTAGATGGCTTTTAAGATACAGAGAGAAGAAGGAGTACTGGCAAAACTCTTACTGCCTGGTAAATAAAGAATGTACTCAGCCCTTCAGGGCAGGAGTGAATGCTTTTGGAAAGGGGAGGAACGGAGCCCTGCAATCTTCTACATGATCCATCCTCTGAGGGGAGGCCTCATCAGGGTCTGCAGCTTCCTCACCAGGGCAGCACCACTCTCTGTGAGCAGGAACAGCACCCAGGGAATGGCTGGAGCTGTGTCAGGGGATGTTTAGGCTGAATCTTTAGGAAAAGGTTCTTCCCTCAGAGGGTGGTTGGCACTGAACAGGGCAGTGGGCACAGCCCCAAGGCTGCCAGAGCTCCAGGAGTGTTTGGACAACACTCTCAGGGACAGGGTGGGATTGTTGGGGTGTCTGTGCAGGGCCAGGAGTTGGACTGGATGATCCTGGTGGGTCCCTTCCAACTCAGGATATTCTATGATTCTACATTTTTGACAAGCATTTTTACAAGTTATGGATAAGGGGCACTGTCACCATTTCCTTTAGCCTTCTTTTTAAAGAGAAGAGGCTGCAGGCTGGTTTGGCTTTGTTGTTGTTTGCTTGTTTTCTTGTGGTTTTGCCTTTGGTACTCTTTGGGGGGGCTGTGTGAGTGTGTTTAAGAAAGTCTGAGTCTGCAAGAGAGACCATTAAAATGCAAATTTGCAATCTGAAGTGCAGTGTTGCCTTGGATAGGTCAAGGCAGGAGATAAGTACTGCAGAGCATTTTAAAATTTGAACTAATCTTGAACAAACACAGAAACCATTTTATGGCACTAGAAGTTTCCTGGCCAAGGCATCAACACAGAAACATGCTGAAGGTGCTTTAAGAATCATCTTTTTTTTTAGTGGTCTAAGCTGTACCCAGTCCCTCTGAGTTTAGCCCATGTCCTTTGCAGCTTAGCCTAAAGACTTGTGCTTTCCTGCAGATTCAGGGATGAGTCCTGGCTGACAGCCTGTCAGGGCCATTACATTAGCATAGTGCTAAATTCTAACAGGAATTCATTTCTTTTAGTGAAACATTAACTTCATGACACTTGTAACTTGAAATATTTTAAGTAAAAAAAAATTTTTTTTAAGAGATTAAATATTTTCAGACTTTATAATGAAACTGGTTTTCTGAAGTGCTGAAGAACTAGTCGATCAGTAAAGTTAAACTGGCCTATTAAAAATACTCTATCTGGCCTTCCTAGATGAGATTAATGTGCCAGTGCAAGAATTCCTTGGAAGGGTTTGTAATTATTAATTCATTTGCTAAGCATAATCTCTCGAAAGGCGATAATAAAATTTAATACTTGTCTCTCAACATTCCCAAGCCGATTGTGGAGGTTAAAGACGACTGATTGTAAGAGCTGCAGTTTCCAAAGGCTCCCCAAAGTGCACCCAAAGTGTCACAGTCACCTGAGTACTGCAGGTGCCATATATGCATGCACAGGGATGTTAGGCAACTATTCACACTCTAATTTCATTTTACTGCATTTAATGTGTGCTTCTTTCTGTTGTTTTAGTCTTCATAGACCTTTCCACGGTAACGTGCCTACTAAGGACTAGAAACCACTGAGGCAAACTATGGCCAGTTTTAATTAGCCTGATTATAGGAGTGTCTGATGCCTGGAATTTTTACTTTTCTTTCTGCTATGCCCTTCTCTTGTGTCTTTAGATACATTTTGGATTGTAAACTTGTTGGGGGGAAGGTGAGCAAAAACAGTTTTTTCATTATGGGTATTGAAACAATCTTAAAATACCAAGGCTGCTATTTAGATAACAATTCTAGACAATGGCTTGGAATTTCAGAGATCACAGTACCAGTAAGTGCCAGCATTTCTATCTGGCATCTTCTGCAACCTCCCCTGCCCCAAGCCCCAGCATAACAGTTTTCTTTCCAAGTGAATAGGGAATGCCAGGAGAGGAACAGGAAATTTTACCATTCAGATTAAATAATCCATTTTGTGTAAAGTACTTCTATATATCACACAGAAATCTAAGTCACAGTAAGTTTCGTGAAATATTAAAAGAATTAGAATATAGAAATTTATCAGTATTCAGAGGCTTTATGAACCTATGAAATACAGAAATAATTTGAAATTTTCAGGATCACGTTTTCTTTAAATTTCCTCATCGTGCTTAGTGAATTTTTTATTTGCAGTTAGAGTATTATCATGATTTATCCACTTTATCCCCTATATTTGAACAAAACACAGTTGCTTGAACGGATTACTCCCTGAATAGAGGCAGAAAAATATTTTTGCAGTCTTTTTTTTCCTTCTGATCTGTCACAAGCATTGCAAAAATGCCCCTACAGAGACTTCCTCAGACTTATCAACGTTTGTTTAGGTCAAACACTCCAAACACAGCAGTGTTTGCTGGGAGCATGCAGCTATTAGCAGGAGTCAAACTGTGCACTGGACGGACCTTAACTAACCATCCCCATTATGAGGATAAGAATCTGAGGGAGAGAACAAAGCAGGTAAGAGTGTTCTGCTTGTTTAAGCTAATTCTTGTCCATGGCAGTGGCTCCACTCCAGAAAACAAATGTCCTCTCTAATAGCACATTACAAATGGACTCAGGTGCTTTACTCACTGAGGTAATTCACTGTCAGACAGGCCCAGGATTCATCTGCTTCTGTGAAACTCCTACTTCGGGCTTCTGCTGACTCAACTCTGGCAGCTGCAGTGTGTCTGAACTGCTGTGCCTGGGTACTCAGATAGTCCTGAGGGGACTGGTTTGGGTTCTGTTGGCATCAGTGGATCCTCCAGGTGCCCAGCTGGCCTGTTAAACCCACATGGAGCATTCCCTGATTTGCCTGATCCTCCTTCAGCTCCCAGACCAGCACTAAACATTTGAGATAGAAACCACCCTGAGAAACTCCACACAAAGCTGGGGAGCCCGTTTTCACCTACCCTTTCCTGTAACATGGACATTCTGTAAGTCTGACAGCACCATCCAGTGATGTGTTGGCAGCAGCAGTTCTGCTGTGCATCAGAGCAGCCTTAACACAGAAAACTCCCAGTGGCTGCTGAATAAAGCACTTATATATGGTTTTTATAATAGTTAATTTAAATCACATGGTGTCTCAGTCCTTTCTGAGCAAACAAAGAAATAGTGGCAGTGTCATGTGTCTTAGAGCTTAGGGTTCTTGTTCTCTAAGATTTATCAGATCTATGCCAAGCGATCTCCTGAGGATGTGCACAGAATCCTGCGGTCCTTTGGCACGGACTATGTGATCCTGGAGGACAGCATTTGTTACGAGAGGAGGCACAGCAGAGGCTGCCGCTTACGGGACCTGCTTGATGTAGCCAATGGCCATGTAAGTGTTGCAGACAAGATTTAGAAACAAAATTCGCTTTGCTTGACTTCTTTTTGAAATGCAGTTACTATTTGAGGTAGCTCTGTGGGAAGGAAAATCTAACGATGCCTTTAGACATTCTCAGAACGGCCACACTGGACGTTGTTTGTAATGGTATTTGAGAATAAACAAGGCAGAATTCAGTCTGGGCAGAATAAGTAATCAGTTCCTGATGAGTTTCAGGTTTGCAGTACACAAACTGTGTTTCCTTCCAGAGTGTAAATCATTCCAGAGCTTCAGTTCCCTCAAGGAGCAGTGGGTGGTTGTGTTACTGTTCTGTGTCAGGGGAGCTCTCAAGGTGAAACCAGAGCAGACTGAACAAGTCAAAGCAGATACAGACCTCTGACAAACCAGCTTTATCCATGCAGAGATGATACTATAAATCTTACTGGTTTAAAGCTCTTTCCTTCCTCCCACTTGTTTCATACTGCTAACAAACCTGGCCAGCCTGACCCTCTGAGTGTATTGTAAAGGTTGTTTTTAACTTGTTACTGCCTGTAACTGTGAACTGGCTAAAGATACTTCACACATCTGTTCCATTTCATTGCAGATCATGGATGGTTTGGGGGAGAACGAACCTGATTTGAAACCTTCATTGTATCCTCGTTTCTGTGAGGAAATTAAGAAAAACCTTCCTTCTTACACCACACACTTCACCAGAGTGTTTCAAAACAAAACGTTCCATGTTTACAAACTTGCCAAGCATAAATAACGTTTCCAACCATGGCTTCAAGTTCAGTGTTTTACTGCTAGGACCCACATTAGGCATTGCAGATGAAGCTTACCAACCAACAGGTTACATTTTTAAGACATTTTACATTGATGGTTTCTTGTTTAATTACTGTGATATTTTTTATTTTTTTTTAAGATAGATTAGTTTTGATAACATTCCTGATGTTGCCAAATTCTTCACAGATTCATAAATAAATGCTAGCAGGGATCATTTCAGTTATGAATTCTGACCCTCAGAATACTTAGGATATAATTGTTTTCCAGTTTTAACTGACTGGCAGACAGACAAAGGCAGCAGTGTGTGGGAGCACTGCCCAGTGCCAGCCTGTGAATCTGCTCAGCAATTCAGATTTTTACTACAAAATAATAGAAATTTAGTGAAAGCAGCCCATGCTACTCCTATTTTGAGTACGCATTATCTTTGTGAATCCTGAAAATGGTCACAGAATTAAGTTTTGTCTCACAGTCTGATCCTCTTTGACAGATCCTTTTGCTCTTTCAGTGCCTCTTTTTTGAATTCTTTGGGAATGTGTGCAGATATGAGTTTCCAAGGTTGAGAGTGTGATTGCAGAATCAGTGAGTGCAGATTCAGCACACAGTTTTGAAGAGTAAAACTTTAATCCTTTGTCCAGCATTTTTAGTGATCAGAGACATACTGTTTTATAAGATTAAGTGTTAAATGATGGACTGTAACATATTTCTAGTGACACTAAAGGCTGGAGCATGCTTGATACATGTTGCATGTTTGTATCCTCATTAAGTGCTCAGAACAGCCAAAAGCCCAAATTTCTTAGTTTGCATTCTCACACCACTATTTTCTGTATATACTTTCTGAACTCCAGGGGATCCTTTTTCTCCCCACGAGAATCCCAGTAGGATATCAAAATTGAACACTGCCAACCATACAAAAGAAAAACTCCTCCCTAAATCAGCAGGAGAATTTGGTATTTAAAAGACGTTCAGCTACTGGAGCTTTGCTTTATGTTATTTCAGACACAAAGCTCTGTATTTTAGCACAAAATCATTGTGTCCTTGCTCTTTATCCTAAAACAGAGACTACCAGTATTTTAAAATACTTGGAAGATTAAGTGAAGCCAGTCCTCAGCGCTGAGAACTTTGTGATTTGTTTGTACCTGTTGTCTTTTTACCAGCAAGAACTTTGTGAATTGTATTGAATTCAAAAATGCTATGGGGGTACATGGCTTTTGCTGTGTTTTAGCACTTCTTTGGTTTTAGGCTGAAATTAGAGATTAAATCTGGAAGTCTCTCCATCTTGAATTGGACATCCACTAGGATCATTTGTTTCTTGTGAAGAACACAATTGTAATAATCAAGTGCCTCTAGGCCCAGGTTGAATTAACATTTGAACACCTATAAGAGTGTTTGTGGCCTTGCAAATAACTCAGTTACAGTAATTACCACTGCAATTAATTTCTAATGATGGGAAACTGAAAGTGCTACAGATAGCAAACTCCACATTTAATTTAATCAAGATGTGTAATGAGATTAGCTTTCACAACTGAGCTGGGCTCCAATTCCAAGTGATTTAAGTGTTTTTCCTTTTCAGTCACACCAAGGTAAATTACCAGAGAGATGGAGATGGTTATGTCACATGCTCAAACAATTTTATATTCAGTAAATACTCATTAAACATTGTTCAACATCTTCCTGCATTTCTTGCTGACACAAAAGGCGAGTGTGCTGTAGGCAGGGTGTGTTAAATCACACACTGACAGGAGCTGGGCTGTTAAACTCAGCAGCTGAAACTCCCGAGTAATTCCTAGCCTGTATCCCTTAATGAGGTTGGAGACCACTGCAGTTTAACATAATACAATAATAAAACATTTTAATCAGTATTAAAACTTTAATTAGGCCTGTAATGATGCATGGCTTTTCTTGCTGCAAGCCCGGGTCAGTGAATCCCTCAATGAGCGCCTTCAGGAATTGAAAACAAGCACAGGAAGGATAAAGTTATGTCTGGGCTGTGCTGCCTTGTTCCAAAATGCAATTGG
The DNA here is from genome assembly GCF_003031625.1 of Empidonax traillii. Taxonomy (NCBI): domain Eukaryota; kingdom Metazoa; phylum Chordata; class Aves; order Passeriformes; family Tyrannidae; genus Empidonax; species Empidonax traillii. Next base: position 240,187 of record NW_020955588.1, read on the forward strand.
ATCTTTCTGGAACAGTGCAATAACTTTTCTCTGATGGAGGTGAGGGACTCCCAGGCCCAGTGGTACCCTGTGCTTTTCAGAACTTCCTTATAGGTAACAACTGAGATTAAGAAGTCCTGACTGTAACAATAATTATTTTTAAACAGACTTGGTTCAAAACTGCCATCTCTAATGTTGCCAAAGGAGAAATTTAACCTTTTCATAGAAACTACCAAGTGCACACTGGTTTGGTTTTTAAACAGAAAGACCGATTATCAGAAAGGTTTAACACCAAGGGATATTCCAGGGACTGTAGTGCAGCATTCAGACACCAACCTCCCTAAAACACTCAATCCAAGAATGCCAAGGAATAAAAGCACTTACCAGAGCTCAGAGGAGCAGGAGGACACCAACCCAGCCCTGGGGGAAAGGGCACAACTCTTCCCTGCCCTTTTTTAAGGCTGGCTGATGGGGCAGCAGCTGATGCAGCTGGGATGCAGTGAGAGGGGCTGCACCTCCCACTGCCACAGGTGGGTGGTGTTTTAATTGATAATTATTTTATCTACTTCCCATGTCTTGCTGTGATTTGTATTCACTGCATTAAGAATGTGCAGGTTTTGTTAAAATAACTCCTATGTATGCCTGAATGACACCACCCTGATGCACCTTATTTCCAAGTGGTTGCCCTACATCCCTGTCCCAGTCAATTAGGGATGATCCACCCCCAGGAACAACCCTCCTGGCAGTGCATGTGCCAAGTCTTACCAGCAGTGGGAATGTCAGGGACATGACATGTGTGTTCTTGGTGTCCTCGAGGACTTTCAAGCTGCACATTATCAGTGGGACTGATACTTTTTTTAGATGGCAGAGACAAAATGTTATCAAGGGGCCAGAATGTTTTTAGGGGAGAAAAGCCTTTGAGATCCGTAAGTGTATTTTCATTTTTTGTTTCAGTGTTCTGCTGGTGAGATCTAACATTTTATAATACGTTGTTGTAAAGAGATGTAATGACTATTGTATACTAAATAAATTGTGTAATTTGAAAATCACTTTTTGCTTGTCTTTATGTTGGGCTTCCTTTCTCTGGTACAAGTTAAAGGTGCCAGCCTTGATTTTCACCAGTCATCACCCAACACACATTAACTCCAGCAAGGTCAGGAGGCTGAGGCAGCTTCTCCATTTAAATAAGTACAACTTGCTTTGACCATTAGGGATCTGCTTGTTTCCATGATGTAGGTCAAGTTTAGTGTTCTTAATGAACAGAAACATGAAGTTTTTGGGAGTGAAAAAGCACATTATCAAGGGCTTTATGTGAAATGGGATGTCCTGATGTAGGAGTCTTGTGGCAGGAGCAATGGGATGTGCAGAGCTGGAGGTGCCATTGCTTGGTATGGCTTTGTCTCACCTGTGGTGCCTGAGGACAGTCACAGCCTCCCACATGCAGGACTCCTCTAAAGGGGGCTTGGGGGAGTTTGTCACCAGTGTTAATTAGGTACAGACTGGACTACTGTGAGATTAATTTAATTTATGGGTTGTGATCCGCACGTCCCATTGTGTGTGCTTGCACAGAAGGGATTTTGGCTCCAGAGGAAGATTTAACCTCCTCGTTTAAATCCCCAGGCATGGGTTTTATCATTCCTGTAATTAAGAAAATGCTCAACTTCTTCTGCTCACCTAATCCTGCTCCTTTGCAGCCATGTTTTCCCTTCTAAACCTGCTGGTCAGTAGGTCAGACCTAAGGACAATCAGCTTTCACATGGCTTGGCTCCATGTTATACTTGGAACATTATTTTAACACAGGAATACTACAAAGATTAATGTATTTGACAGGCAGACAGATTAAATACTAATATCCACATGATTATTTAAATTTCAGACCTTAACAAATATTTTATACTAAATAAAATGTTCTTACAACATGTTTAAAGTCTGTAAAGAACATGGAAGAAGATTAATAAAAGTACCAGATTACTGAAAATCCCAGTACCTAGGGACCCAGTGATTTTTTTTTTATTCCATGTTTTTTCATCCCCCCTGACCCACTGCACAGCTTTCCATGGGCAGCCAGCTGTTCTCTCCAGGAGCCACGACAGTGCTGTGCTGGGATAAGCCTTTTTGTAGAGGCACTGACATATTTGTGTGTGTCTGTGTAAATGCAGAACAAGTGAGGATATGATTTCAGCAATTGCACTGTAATTAAAAGAGCAGCATGCAAATTAAAACAGATAAATTAAGTGAATTAATTAGTAATCTCTGGAAAGAGGAAGAGTAGGCTTTAATAGGGCATGACAGCTGCAAATGAGTGTGTCCTATTACTGAGATCCTATCGACATAAGTTTCTAGAGCAGCTTTGAAATGTTTCCTGCCCTTTTGTTTTATATTCTGGCTGGCTGTGATTACAGAGGCAGCTCCGAGGCTGGGGATGTTATTATTAATGTTTGGTTACAAATTAGGGCCACAGCTGTAATGGGCGAGGAAGCAGCAACATTTGGGAACAGCACTGAGACATCTCAACCTCAGCAGCTCTGCAGCTGCTCTGCGTGACCCATCTGCCCGTGGGTTTCCCAGGCACCCTGAGACACAGTTGTGCTGGGGCTTGTTTTCAGTCTCACCCAGGGACCAGTCCAGTATTTCAGGGCTGGAGTAACAGTTCTGACAGCTGGGACAAAGATCTCCACACCACAGCCTCTGGGAGCAGGGTGGGCTGTGGCCCCCTGGAGAAAACTCCAACGTGGTGACATCCTTTGAGTGTGTGACCAGAGCCTGAGTCCAGACATCAGTTAGAGGCTTTTCAGGCAGCACAGCACCCATGACTCACATCTGTGCAACTATCTGATCAAAACTGAGAAATAATTCAAGAGTCCACACTTCAGTCGACCTTAAACACAAGCGAGGCAGAGACACCCTGCACAGAAGGCTGGTTTATTATTTATATGGTGCCTCAGACAGGCAGGATACTTCACAAGCAAGTGAAGTCAGTCTTGGCCCCAAGGAGCTTACAGGCTAAATTAAATTAAAACCAGCCAGAGCAACAGCATGTCCATAGGCATGGGAAGAACACAAGGTATGCAGACAAAATTACTGCTGTTGGGGGAAAGAATAGATTTTTGTGCATAATATAGATTTACTTAATTTCCCATATCCTGTCTGTGACTGCTGAGATCATGAAATACAGGAGCTGGCACACCAGATTTATGAACACTGCAAGATGTTTCAGCCAAGGTCTCCTCACAGGCAAACGTGTCAGTAAAATTACAAAATCGAAGGCTCTGCACCTTCTGTACCTGTGCCCAGTGGTTCCAGTTCAAAACTGGGATTTAGCTCTTCCAGACGAAAATGCCCACGCTCTGCAGTGTGTAACCAGTGGTTAATGGTGTGCTCAGGATTTCCCAGTGTGTCACAAATGCACAAAAGATAACAAGGTACTGTGTGAACGTGTCTCACTTGGGAAATGTGAAAGTTAAGGCAGCCTGCAGACAGCATTCACCTGTTTATGGTTTTCAATACAGTGTAAAAATAAAAGCAAAGTCTCCCCAAACAAACTACTGATGCAACTGTGAGCAAAGCAGCTTTAATATCTTTTGCAATACATTGTTTCATGCTTTGTTTCAATGAAACAAATTATTAGAATCCAGGATATATCCATATTATCATCTGATAATATATAATGTACATATTATATATAGTTTACATATTATAATAGAATTCACATATAATACATAAACAGCACAGCTTAAGATTTTGATCCTGCTGCACTGTACTCCATTTAGCTGTACAAGTGGTCTCAAAAAAAAATCAAAATTAATTGTGGTACCTTCTCTCTGCCCAGTATTGTCAAGTTTAAGAAAAATTCAGCATAGTAGCTGGACATTAAATGGTCTGAAAAAGGGACTGGTAATTCAGAGCATAATATCCCATCCCCTGCTACTGCTGTTACTTTTTACCTGTCTTCCTCTGGTTCCAGACTTTTGTTTATCACAGGACTTTATTTTTCAGAAGTCCCAGTGCTGTGTGAAGTTCTTTTTGGAGACAGGACAGACCTTCATTCTTCTTAAATCCTAAAGACAGGACAGTTCCAAGGGATGCAGAGTTTTCTCTTCACTGGAAATGCATCTATGTCCCCAGTCAGCTCCTCCTGGCACGGCATTACTTGGCTACAACTGTAGCTGGTCAGTGTTTCTATAGAACAGGCAGTGTCAGCCTCTCAAAGCTAATCCTTGCAATGCTGCTGTCAAAGGAGGTTTAGAAAAACGTGAGGGACATGATTGCAGATGCATAATGCACAGTTCAGGCTGCTCTTTAGTTTAGGATCAGTTCAGTAGCCTATTAGTAATGAGATCATGATGAACTGCAGAGGGTTTGCTACTGAAATTCCCACCTGGCCTTTTCCTTAGGAAAAGTATTTAGTTGGAGGCAGCTGGCTGGGTGTGTTGTGCCTAATTGCAGCTTCTGTATTTGTACGACAGGATAAAGAAATTTCACAGCGTTATAACTGAAGTTCAAACCACCATCCACCTGTCCATTCCTTTACCTGGATCCGTGGACTCACCTGCAGCACGTTCAGTGAGCGGGAACTGTCACTGGGCTCACTCTGGGAAACAAGAGGGATACAATACAACAGGGACCTGATCTGCACAACAGAAAGACAAGGTTGTTTCTTCTTCAAGTAACTGCCAGCACACCCAGCACACTTCCCTCGGGCTCTGAGCACACCTCAGGCATTGTATGCTGGGATCTCTGAGTCCTGTGGTACTTCAGTGACAGAAAATAATTCTGTACTTCTTAACCACTGTATGTGAATGATTAAGTACCCCAACTCCTCCTTTATTCTTCCCAGTAAGTTTAAATCAAAAAAACTTAAATGTTCAGAGTGTCCCAAGATTAGCTCCTTCACGCTTTTGAATTGGCTGCCAAGTGAGGCTCCTGAGAGAATCTGAATCCCTGTCGTAACAAGTCAAAAGGAGGGTAGGGGTAGTACAAAGCAGCAGCATGGAAAACATCACCCTTGCTTCCAAAACTGAAAATAGGAGACTTGTGACCTACTGGTCTCCTGCATCTCTCTGTGAGTACAGTTCACTCAGCTTCTCAAACTTTGGTCCCCACTCTTTGATGTCATCATAGACTGTTCCTTCCTCCAGCCCCGCGGAGCTCAGGGAGCTCAGGCTGCCGGCTCCCGATCCGGCTCCCTCCGTGCAGAACACCCGGAGCGAGTCCTGGGGCAGGGCCTGGCTGTGCCAGTCGGCTTCTCTGAGCACTCCTGACAGGTACTGACCAAAGTCTGCGCTGGGAAAAGCGGCTCCTGCAGTGGCTGCTGCTCGGGGCTGGCCCTGCGTGCTGGGGGATGCAGCGCCAAAGACACCTTTCCACTGGATTAGGGTTTCTTTCCTCCTGCAGAGGGAAAAGGCTGGGCTGGCCTGGAGAGACACCTGCAGCTCTGCCATGTTGTAGGCGTCCTGCAGTGAGAAAACCAGTCACAGCAAATTATCATCATCTATAGGTCCCAAAAGTTCATGTTCTAGTGGAAATAAAGCAGGAATGATCCCGAGCCAGCCCATTCAGTGTGAGTACCTGGAGGACTGGGTGTTCAACTGACTCTGCCACCTGCAATGCACCTAAGGCAGCCAAAACCCAGGAACACCTGTGCAGTCTGCACTGCAAGGGTTGGGCAAAATCAAGTCTGATTTCATATCAGAAGCTAAATAAACATGACAGAAACGTCCCAATTTTTGTTCTGAAATTCAGATCTCAGTATCTTACCATCACTGAACATTGATACCGAGTCTGGCCGAAGAGGTGAGACAGAATATTCACCAACAGCACGTTAAAGAAATACTTCTGCAGTAGTAGTTCAAATAATACTGCTGTGATTTCTCATAGAATTCTATCAGTCTGTGGAATAATGGCTGGTTATGTTATATGGAAGAGGCACGACTGTAAAAGTCAAGTAAAACTACCTAGTCCTAAAACAGTAAATAATTCCCTTCTGGTGCAGCCGCAGTAAATCTGTCTGGGAATTACAATGCAACTTCTGGCACTAAAGCTGCCAATGCCAACAGTTACTTGTGTCCACTGATCAGAATCTTTGTGTCACCTGGAAGAAATAAATGAATCCTGTCCCACAGCATCCTTCACCTTCCTACAACTCGAAGTTGTGGACCTGGACGGACATACAGGCCAAAGAAAAATGGCAGGCTGTGTGGGACAGAGCCCATTACAGCAAACATGTCATTATTTGTGTTGCTAACACTGTTCATGAACAATCAGTGACAGAGTTATGGAATCAGACTTCCCAAAGATTCCTTTTGTTCTCCCATATGTAGAATCGTGCATAACCATTTTGTGAGAGATTATCCTAAGTAATCTCAGTGGGCTTCACAGAATTTCAGCCGGACACAGAATGGTCTCAAAAAACCCACCTGCAATCAAGAAGTCGTGTAAGTGGCAAGATGGGGATTTGGGACAGGAGCTGCTTATTTCCACTCATCCAGAAACTAAATACTGCTGGTGATGAACAGTGAGCCCTACAGTACAGATCCCTGTCTTGGGCACGTTCTAAATAAGCTCAGCTTCCAGGGGAATCCACAACAGGGCAACTCGTCATCGTACGCAATTTAAATGGGAATTTGTTCCAGTACAGACCTGAGGATCATCCCTTCAGTGAACTAGATGATATTAAAATCATCCTTCACTGCTATTAGTTGTTCATTAAAATGACACATTTCTTCTGAGAGTAAACCCTTCTTAGCTGGCCATCTACAAACCCAACTCAACCCTTGCCTGTGGGTCCAGAGCTGGCTTTTAACAACGTGTTGAGTTCAGTGTGTTCTCAACAGTGCACTGACCTCCTGCAATTTTTATGAGGGAATTTCTCTGAGGGACAGTTTTATTTATTTCAGATGCAGAAACTCCTTTTTGTAAGACAGCCTTTTGTCCCCACAGCCCTACCCTCTGCTAACTTTACAAAAACAAAACTCTCTTTTCCAAATGCCCTCGTGATCCTTTTGTTAAGGTAACATTAGAAAACAATTAAGGTGGTGCAATTCTGGGTATTTTGGGGGTTGGCTTTTTTTTATCCAGACAATCAATTAGGTTTTAGCTTTAAATGTTTTAGCTTGCTATCCCAGCAACTGTTAATGTGAAGAATTTAGAAAGAGTATACAGAACCCAGAGAGGCTTCACTCCAAACACTATTTCTTCAGGCAGAATAATAACCTCAGATGAAGATCACCAAGTCACGAATTTGATTCTTCTCCTTCAAACAAGGAGTGTATTTTAAGAACTCTCCAAAAGTAATTAAACATGTCATACAGTAACTGTGGATTTCCTCAAAGAGACCTTCTGGGTGTAAAATTGCAAAATCTTGCAGAGGAAGTTAATCTGATTAAGGAAAACAGGATTTATAGCTGCCTATGTTATCACATGGAAAATGTCTCTGTGTTTATTACTTTCTCACTAATTCACCAAGAAAATAAGGATATTCCACAAGTAAGAGTATTTTCCCAGGTGGCCTTGCAAACACTCTATATTTTATAACTCAAAATTCTTTTAAATATTTGGAATTTTGGGACAGGTCAAATTTAATAAAAAATCACTGGCTTTTTTTGACCCATCACATTGGTGCCGTGACTCTGTGCAGTCACACCACTCCTCGAATCCACAAAAGGAACAGTTTCAAAGGTGACAATTTTCTTACCTTTTTTAAACAGAGCAAACATCTGTGGGTGAGTAAATAATCTATTTAGACTACTCATCTGTAATATCTGCAATTTTCTTTCAAAGCTCTGTCTTCACCTGACATGTTGAAAACCTAAAAGCAGCTAGCAGAAATGTTAATCATATCTGTTTGGGTATAATTTGCTCTACTCTAAGTATAAACACAGCTTGTGTTCACTGGTGCATTTCTGTCCAGAACAGAAAAATGCAGAAACGTTCTTCCACAACCACCACCCGCTTCAGGGCTTATGGGGAGCGAATGCAGCACCTCCCCTTCCTAAAGTCAGGTGTGAATACCTGCTGTCAGGAGCAGCCTCCAGAAAGAGTCTGTCTATGAGGAACAGCTCACACCAGGCTCTTTGAGGCCCTCAGAGCTACCCCAGTAATGACCCCTGAGCACCTCAGGGTGTCCTGAGCTGTGAAACCAAACCCACCAGCTGACAGTTCCCTGCTGCTAAACTCGCTCTCCAGGCTCCTTGCAATATGCACACAGGATCACTTGCTTTCAGACAAATTAAAAATGAATAGGCACTTATCTCTGCTTAGGAAACACACACCCTCATGTACAGAACCCTACAAATAATTCATCTGCCAATTGCAGGAGTGAATCAGCAGAACAAAGGCTGAGGACACACCATAAAATGTATTTTCCTCAGCATGGTGAGCCACCAGTCCCTTCTTAATTGTAACCTGACAGTGATCCTTACTTCGTCTTGCTCCCCACCCCCTTCTTCGTTGTAGTTGAGGATGTTTTCTCTGATGTCCTCCAGCTCCTCGGGATGTGCAGATCCGTGGTAGACACCTCCGTGCAGACCCTTGCGTGTCTTCCAGTGAGCCCACAGGAATCCAGCACTGAGCAGAGCTGTGGGAACACAGGAGCAGAGCAGAGCATGACACAGACCCCAGCAAACCCCCAGCGCACAGCAGGGCCAGCACCGCTGCAGGGGGGCTTTCTCAGCACACGGCTGGTGTTTGCACTCCTCAGTGAGTTACAGGTGAACATCAAACACAGAGGAAAAGCCTCTAAAGAGCATTTTGCAACACCCTTTGAAGTACAACTCGAAGTTGTTAAAGACCTGAACGACCCAAGCCGTGTCTCTGAACTCTATATCCCGTGTGGAGTTAAACTGTGTCAGAGAAAATGCATTACAGAGGGCGAGAACTGAAGGAACAACATGGTGACAGTAACAGACACAATTACACAGAAATGAAACACAAGAAGACACAAGACAAAAGAGGAAATCACTTTTAGATGTTTTACTAGAAAAAAAAAATAAAAGATCAGGCACATTTTGCCTTAGCATCCATGAATTTAAACATTATTTTTAAATGCTGAGGTGCATTTTACACACTGATAAGCTTCAACATCAGATACTGAACATAATATAAATTGAAAATTGTGTATCACAGTGTTACCAACTCTATAAAAACTGATAAATGCTCATAGTAAGACCTCAAAGCATTGAATACCATAAAATAACAATGCAGTGAATTAAAGAAACTAGAATCTCTTACAGAATATCCACATGGCAGAAGGTCTGTGGAGCAGCATCTAAATGACCTTGGGACTGAAACTGGGGTACACAAAGGTCCATGCCCTCTAACAATGATCTGTTATCAATCTCAGCTATCTGGGATTCCAAAAGCTGTGATACCACTTAGCTTACCACAAATTTGCTGCTCGTATTTGCACGGCAAACATAGTATCTAGCAGAGTTGGGGGAACACGATGGCATTTCAGGTAGCTACACAGATGGATTCCAAAGAGTCCACAATACATTTCCATACTCTTACTACAACTTCTGAATGAAAGTGCATTAACTCTGTAAAAGCCATCAGAACAATCCTGTGTCCTTACACAGGCAAGCTTCCATGATATTTGAATAAACAAGAAAGGCTCAAAGGCGTAATCCCTCCTCACTATTAATATCCTTCTGTTTTTCCTCTTTTTGAGATTCAATGTCTAAGCCTGAAAATGGCTGAGGAAGACAAAAGCAGCTGTTTAGCAGCTGGGACACAACTGAAAAGATGCAAAGTCTGCTCTTGCCTGACGGAGTGTATTCCTATTGCACTGAATGTCTCTCCTACATTGAAAAATCTCTTTCATGCTCAGCAGTATTTTAAACAATGCTTATCTGGTAACAATTTCTATTCTTGCTGTTCAATTGCATTTCCTTCCAATTATGCATCTGAACAGTTGCTCAGCAGTGAAGTGCAAATGTGCAGAAAACAAAACTGCAGAGACTTCCCACAGCTCACAAACGTCGATTCACTTAGCGATGGGTACACATGGGCATGGAACAATCAGTTAGTGCCAGGGCCAGGACCATGGCAAAGAAATGAAGGCAGAGTCAAGTCTCCATGAGGAAATGGGAGTTTTCCAGCAGGAGGATGAGATGAAAAGTGCTCAGGGCAAGACGGACACCAAAGGTGAGCTCACCAAAGGTAATACAAGACGTAGTTGCCGTAACTACCTAAGAGCGCCAGGAAGCAGATGCAGATGGCGAACAGGGAGCTGAAGCTGAGGCCCGTGTCCTTGTGGAAGATGGCCAGGGTGACCTCGCAGTGGCGCCCGGTGTACCCGTCGGGGCAGTGGCACTGGAACTCTGCCGGCGAGCGCGCGGTGCAGGTGCCCAAGTGGCAGGGCCGCTCCGCGCACGCCGTGCGCACGCACTGCCGGCCCGACGCGTTCTCCACCACCATGTGCCCCCGGGGGCAGCTGGGGAGAACAAGGGGAAATCACACCATTAAACTCGGAGGAAAGCAGCGCTGAAGATTTCAGAACAGTTGTTGACACTTTTAAGTACCGTTTCTGAAGTAGGTACTGGGAGTAAGTTCTGTGAAATGATTACGGGATTATGGTGCTTCCTGGAGCAGTCATGCAATAATGAGCTCAACTTCCAACCCTTTTGTCTGGGGCTTTCAGAACTTAGGTAATTCCATTGGTTTCTACAAGATTATCCTTGTGAGAAACAGCTGGATCAGGGTCTGCAGCTCTGGCCAGGCAGGACAAGCTATGCCACGTTCTTTGTGTTCCCAAAGCAAGAAAACTCCCTTTGTGTGGACAGTGGTAGTCAGGAATGCATGTAAGTAAGCACTGAAGTGTGTATGTAAGAAAAAGGTACATCTGCACAGCACAACTAACTTGAATTAGGGTCCTGACCCCAGCCCCAGCCACACACAAGAATCTGAGCTTAATGGTGCAACATTTCTAACGCAGCCCAAGTGGCCTGGAAGGGAACAGAGGTGACAGCCTGAGACAGTGTAAGATGTCAGACACTAACAAAAGAGGCAGGAAGCCAAAGCTGTTAGAGAATCCCTGGAGCCAGGCTGATTCACATCAGCTGAGGTGGTGCCTGTTAAGGACAGAGTAACCTGCTGTCCATGCATGCCACCGACCTGATGAGATAGCCAGTGGCAGCCTCCGAGCTGCACTTCAGCACCCACCCACTCCCACATCAGTCTGGAGGGTTTTGTGCTTCTATTTCCACCAATTACCTGCATTCATGCATCATCCACAAATCAATACAAATAAATTCCCGGTTACAAGGGTTATTCCTACAGGCCTCCGAAGAACAGCCTTCTCTGACACCTTGGACACTCAATACTGACACCAGCTCCTTGCCCTGAGTGTCCAGAGGGATTCTGTAGTTGTTAAATCTGACATCCTTCATACATCCTGGAGCAAAGCAAAAAGAGATGGTTTTAGAAGACATTCAGCAAGAAGGATGTGAAGTAGCTGTAAGATTTGGCAGCTTATGTTTAACAAAGGACCCAGGCTACCAAAGTTTAAATCTGGGACTGAATTTACCTTAACTTTCAGAGCATTTTTCTTAATTTTTTGATCGAATTTTCTGAAGCTTTGATTCAATTTACAGGCTGAAAACTGATTTGTTTTTAATGCACACCGTGACTTTCTCCACTTAGTTGCTAAAAATTCAGATTGTTATCTTTAATTCAATAAACCATTTCTAATTTTACTTAATGCTTTGACTGCATGTAAAATCCAGTAATGCAAAGGTAATAAACCACCTTTTGGGGTGTGCAGCCAAGTGAAGAGGTGACCGTCTCTGTTGCAAGCCCATAGCTGACTAAATGTGCATGCTGTACATCCCTGCTGTACCTTTTCTTAGTCAGAACAGCTTACTTGTCCCTTTTGCAAAGTGTCATGCATGAAATCTGTGTACTTTGGGCCCTACATAAACAAGAAAGCTTCCTACAAAATGCCCATGCTTCATTTTTGAAGGTCCATATTCTGAACAGTCAGATCAAGAATTCCTACCTTGAAAACTCCTGTTTTGATTGAATGGATAGGTGTTTCCAAGGACCAAGCTGCTGGGGTCAATCACAATCTCTTTGTATACCCCTTCTGCTTTCATAATCTCTCTCTTCCCACCTCCTTCATAAAGGCGAAGAGTAAATTCATTTTCATTTCTCTCCAGTGTGATATGATGCCATTCACCATTATCGATGTGGTAGGAGGGAAGGCTTACAGAATAGTCTCCATCACCCAGGTTGTATGAGACCACTAAGAGTCCCTGGACAAGCTTGTGGATAATTAACAAATAGCAAGAAAGAAAAGTCATTCCTTGGCACTTGGTATTGACTTGTAACTTCAATCTGAAAGCATTTGTTTGAATTTAGAGTATGTTTACACTGCACATACAGGTGTAATACAAAAATATTTTTGGTGCTACTGAACTAGACAACCTAAATACAGGTAGCAGTGAACTGACAGTTGTATCTAAGTCACTCAGAATAATTTTACCCTGCATCTGTCTTGCACAAATTTATGGGGTTCTTCAAATGGCTGTATAACAGCTACACTGACAGCTCAAACAAACTTAGCTGAAGAGGTGACTCATTCAGTGGTGTGTCTAAAATGAAAAGGTTGTCATTTTGAGAGCCTGCCAGCATTAGAACTGCTACAGGCACTTGGCTTGGCAGAGTCTGAACCACACAGAATCGGCCACATGGTTCAGTGGGACACCAGGGGACAATGCCCTAGTCATCCTGGTGTGTATAGAAACTGTATTTCACTGCATCTGACAATAAATTCCTTTGGTATCCAATGGGATACCACAGTTGTGTGGTCAGTATCTCAAGCAAAGGATCAGATCTGTGTGTACCCATGAAACGAATTCCCAAGTGTTTGTGCTTAGCGTAAGGTTTTTTGTTCCATTTCCAACCCCTAAGCTAATGTTTGTCTGAGCTAACTGTGACTGGCACTGATGTAACTCCCTGCTATCGCTGTCTCAGATGCCTGGCTCACCTGCAGGGTGATGTGCTCGTCCTTCCTCCGAGACAACATGCTGGTGATGACACTGTCGGGCTGCCGAGTCCGGACCATGGCCTGGAACAGCGTCCTGCGGGTAGAGACGCTCACCGGGAGCTGGTACCGAACATGAGCCCCTGGCTCAAAGGTGTATTCCTGGGCAGCTAAAAGGGATAAAAACCTTGAGCCCTTTTCATGAGGAGAGGAAAATATTACTGTTTTCCTTATTGTCATAATAAGTGTTGAAAGTAAAAGGGAACAATTGCAGTGCCTGGATCCATGAGATAGTTTGTCTTTCAGGACATTTCTTTCCACAGCTTCCCCAGTCACCCTCCCACTTCATCTCCCTCTGTAAAGAGGTGTTCTCCTGCCTGGCTTGATCCTGCTAATGCTCCTCCTTAAAATGCTCACATGGGATGACAGCAGAAAAGCAGCAGCTCTGACCAAACAAGAGACTGCAGACCAAATACACAATCAAATTTCACAACCTGCTACTTTATAGTTGTCTTTCTGCTGCAAACTTTGGCTTCATGAGAGCTAAAGGTCCTACTATTTCCAAAGCACAGATCCTTAAGCCAGCAGAGTCCCTTCCTGACACCAAGAGTGCAGTGACTTCTACTTCCAACTGTACAGTTCTAATTCTGCACAAGAAGTGATACTGGAACACTCACATCTGTAGGTTATTACCTACTACCATTGTAGTTCTGAAAGTGAAAACAGATGCAAATCAAAAAACTGGGATAAAATCAAATAGGTTTTTTTCCCCGCTTTTTTTGTCATGCAGTCTCCATTATGCAGTTATTGCACAAACACCCTCAGGATTAAAGAAATAACTCAACAGAGAAAAATTAATTTCTTAAAGGGAATTAAAAATTTTTAACAATCACAGGCAACAACTGCGCTGAAACACGGCTTTACACAGTGTAATCATAAGGAACCGCCTCAGCAATCATTACCTTCAGATATCTGAAGTTCTATGTACTGTAAGATTTAGCAGCCTATCAATAATGAGACAGGAAAAGAGGCTTCACCTTTGTCACAGCGATAACCGTGGTAACCCGGCAGGCAGTGACACGCGAACGAGCCCCAGTCACCAAGACACCTCCCGTGAATGCCACAGGAAGAGGAGCCCATGGTCTCACAGCTCTCATCCGTGAGTGTGCAGCCAGGGAAGCTATTCAGGGACTCTGCAGGAGACTGAAGGTCATACACCTTCAAGAGAAAATTGTGTGACACCAAAACATTCCTCAAGAAACACAACTTCGTTTTTAAACAAAAATAGCTGCACCACTTGGCCGCCTGCTCCTCATCTGCACTGCTGAACTTGCTACGTTCGCTTTTTGACATTCAGACTTCAACTTATTTTATCAAGAGCATCTTTTGCCTTTGAATAAACCCAACTGACTATGAAAGCCAAACCCCTTAATACTTCCTAACAAAGCAGACAGCTGGCATAAATATACCCTTATACAATTGCCATTCAGAAGTTCCCTGAAAGTGCAAAGAAGCTTGGAGAACAGCTGCATGAAGCAGGGGATAAACAAACACACAGTTCCTGACTCATTAATACATCTGCTTGTAATTGAGAAGTAAATTTTAAAGATAGTTTATTCTATTTATTCTATTCTATAATTTATTCTATTTGTGACAGAAAAATCCAGAATTTTCTTGTATTTTACAATGACGCACGTGGGCACTGAACAGATTAATGGAAGCAGAAGTTTCAGGAATAACATAAATCTCCCAAAAATTTAATAAAGAAGTTTGCTTCTCTGCTTAAGCAAATGTTACACTGCTCTTACCTGAGTATCCAGTATGAAATTGCGTAAGCAACCAGAGAAATGTTTGTGTTGCAGTTGTGGGTAGGAATAGGGCAACGATTCTTTTACACCACCCAGCTGCAGAACATGGTTCACATTCAAATACCTTTGAAAATCACATAAATAATAAAATGTACATCTACCTTCAAACATAAGCATTATATAATAAGGCAGATAAATAAATACCTACACTGCATTTCCAAATAATACAAGCTTTATAAAATCACAGCAGAATGCAACTGCTTTATCTTCTTCTTTCTCTGAAATAGTCAGTGAGTACAAGCTGGGCCTTTAAAATAAAGGGTATTTTTTTAAACATGACTGCTGGAAGTTGTACTGTGGGACACTTACAATTTGGGTATGTTTGTGTTCACATCAGAAACAGCTGTGATATTCCAGACATTATAATCTCCTTGAAGTGCTCTGTGTGTGCACAGTCATCCTATGCTGTAGAAATACGACCAAAAAGACTGTTCTATGTGTGATAAAGGTCAGAAACCCAAAAGTTGCATCCATGTGGTCTAAAAGGTATGATAAACATGTCTGAGCTCTGCAGTGTCTCCCAGCCAGCTCTCTGAGCCAAACAATTCCATACATTTTAGTCCTCACAGTTTCTTTTTCCCTGAGTTATCACCTTGGGTTTTTTCTTCATTTTTTCTTATATTTTCCCCTTTTTTTGTGTGCTCCTTTCATGACCAAGAGGGCTCCATACAGCTGCTGACAAGGCTTAATCCCACTGCTAATCAGAACACTTGCTGGACTATCTACTCCACAGCTCAAGTATCTTTGTTTGTACAAAAGTTTCCCTAAAATATAACCTGAATATTCCTCACTGTAACTTTAAGGCCCTGTACTGAAGAGCTTGTCTAAATCCTCTTTGTACCATTCTTTTATATACACTGAGACTTATCATATCTCTCCTCAGTTTTCCCTTCTTTCAGTTAACTGACCTCAATTCCTTCATTCTTGATAGGTTTTACTCTCAAGAGAAGCTGTTTACAGTCATTGCTCTTCTCTGGACCCTTCCCAGCTGGTCCATGTCCACCCTGCACCCAAACCACTCTGCAATTCTGTGACTGAATTACACTTTGAATGTAATAACTGCTTTTTTAATCAAATTTTCCAACTTTTTCAGTTTTAACTGAGGCTAAGTGTTGACCCAACAGCACATGCAATTTAAACCATCCCAGTCACTCTTGCACCCTGGCTGAACTAATTCACTGGAAAACAAACACAGGTGGGTTTTGTTTCAGTACAAGACCACAAGATGCATCAGCAGCAGCCTTGAATTAGCAGTTTGTGCAAGTGCACCAGGCTGGGAACAGCATGGATACATGTGCACTTCCTCTGGCTCTGCTATACAGGCAGGAACCTTGGATCAGCTGGAAACCCTGATGTGTTCATCTGCCTTAAGGTGTTCACTCAAGGCTGTCAGCAGGAGCCCTCAGACTTATCCCAATCAGACAGAAAGACTGGCTGAGGATACAGTTATTGCCATTACAAAGCCAACTGGCCTAAATTCCTGAAGTTTTCAAGAGCAGGCTCACAGTGACTTGATAAACAGAGAGAAATTCTGCAGGCAAAGGATGGTACACAAGAGCCCCAGCACTAATCCCACAGCGTTCTGGGGTTGTCACTTAGTACTGTAACACTACTCAGGGGGAGATTGCTTTCTTGAAATTTATTTACTGCTTTAAGGTCCAGGCTCGACCTAGAGGGTCCTAGAGAAAAGGAAAGGGTTTTAGGCTCCTGGTGATTAACAACTTGGGCTTCAGTTTGATAGGTAGAATGTTCACAGGCCTTAGAACCGTCTTCCAGGGAGTCTCTGGTAACGTACCTCGCTCTTCGAGGGACAGACCCCAACACTTCACAGTTTGTACGATCCTCAGTGGACAACCACCTGCCAACCCCTTCTATCTCCGAGACAACAGCTGCACTGCACTGGTCCAGAGTGAACCGAACATCCTGTGCCAAAACAGGGTTACTGAATTAACCATTTCTGTAAAATTCAATAAACAAGGGCTGGGTTTTTCCCCTCTGTTCTGTTTGCCATCCTGCAATAACCAGCAAAGCCAAAATGGAACCATTTAGCAAAAGAAGGAACTCAACCCTGCATTTTATTTATGCTTTTGAGCAGTTTAACCACTTACACAAGACATGTAACTGCCTTTGCAAATCAAGTAAGGGTTGTTTTTTGTGCATGGGTAATTGATTCCAGTGTCCAAATGTGTACATGGCATGTGCAAATCACAACGGAGTTTTTATGCACAGTCCACGTGTGCTGCTACAGATCTTAAAAAAGGCAAAAAGATTCTTCTGATCATAGAATATGGATTACAACATAGGCAGATTTGGAACTGGTCTTCCCAAAATTTCTATTATTCATCAAATCTACAAGGTCAGGGAGAACAATATAAATGATTATCCAGTCTGTTCTTTCTACTCTCCTGTTCCTGCATAGGGAAATGCTGTTAGACATATTAATATCCTGATATGGAATAAAAAACCCAAACAAACTGACCTGACCATTGGTTCTGACTTCCAGCCGATGCCACTTCTTGTCTGCTACATTCAGATGGCTTGGAAACTGCAGCACCACAAAACCTGAGCCCTGGCTCATCTTCAGCACAGGAATGCCACTGGAGAGTTCTAACACAACATGGGCAAGAAATTAAACTCAGCTTTAAACGAGAATCCTTCCATTTTGGGTATGTCAGCAGTTAGTGACTGTACTTATTTAATGGTTATTGCTTGTCACACAGAGTGGGTTCACTACAGAAATAACTACAGTTATATTCCAGGACTTCCACTATGCAGAAATACTCATTCAGTATATTATTCATTTTTATATTTTAGATGACACCACTTCTGTCAAAACACTGACACCAATTCCTGATAAGCAATCTGCAATTTTATGATGTTCTAAAACAACACATGCAGGTTTAACTCCCATCTTCAACTCAAACTTACAAGGAACTGCAAAGCAAGGCAAAAAAAAAAGGTAAATTATTAACAATATTACCTTTCCATTAATTAGTAAAATAAAAAGTACCAACCATATTGTGCATCTTGTATAATTAATCCACAGAAAATAAGCAGTAGTAACCTTTTAAATATATGTCAACATAAAGCACTGAATTCTACTTGTGTAGCATGTGGGGCTGGATTCATGCATTAAATCATTGCCTGTTTAAAGAAAAGTGCAAAATTGCCCCAAAACTGACAGGTTAAGTGGATTTATTTTCTCACTAAACTAGATAAGAATGACATGCAACTAAATCTGCATTAATCATGTAATACCTGTCTTCAAAGTACCTAAATTCCTTTACAAGTACTACAGTTTCTCTAGGTGGATTATTTTTTTACATATGTATCAATCTGTTTTGCTTTCCCCTACAACTCTGCTGTGGACCTAAAACCATAGGTGCAGGCTACAAAAATAGACATCAAAGGAGAAAAACCCTACTAGGAAATGTTTCAAAGTATTTTCAAACCTCATTAAATGAAAGACAGAACTCACAGATTAACTATTACACTGCTCACAGGCAACCCATTCTCAAAGACATTTAATTTTTCCACACACTTTTGCAGAAGTACCTATTGCAATGAAGTTTTCTGTACTCCCAGGTTCTGGATTTGCTAAAGGACCACTATATAGTATAAGTCCATCTGGAACCACTGTTATAAACTCTAGAGAGAGTGAGCTTTCAAAACAGGGTCTGATGGGATGAAACCATGCATATCCATTTCCATGGAAACTGTGCTTAGTCTGCTGGCACTCTGGTCCATGAAAGGAAGCAGGGCAAAGACATCTGAAAGACCAAACCCAAAAGAAATAGTAAAAATTCCCCCAAGTTCAACTTCTTTTTTTTCCATTTTATTTTACAGGCAACAAAAGTAGCATTTAAGTCATAGTAAAAAAATATCAGTGAAACAAAGATTTTTAGCAGAATCTCAGGGTTGCTTGGCAATTATTAAAATACTCTAAGACTGCAAAACATATTTATTCCCTATACTATCTCCCTCAAAAAAAAAAAAAAAAGTATTTTTGAGGCCATGTGTTTGAGAAGAATGAACTATTTCCCTAAATAAGTAACACAGAACACCAAGTATCAATTTAAAAACTCAGGGGGTTTAATTCCTAGCTAGAACAAACCAGTATAATTTCACTGAGAGAATGTGCGGCATGCTAGGTGATGCTATACTAGAACAAGTTCCCTATCTGATGTTGTCCAAGCTCCTTATTACCCACTGTTTAAACTACATTTCACCCCTACATCCACTGATATTCACCCTTATCATTACTCTTTTGGAAAACAAAAAATCCAGGACACACATTCCCTCATACTGAATGAGGTGCTTTCAAAAAGTGACATGTGTTAATCATACTAACGTGTCTTCCCCAGGGTTTTCTTTCTTACTTACACACTATTTCCACTGCTTTGGGGACTACAGCACCATCAGGGCTCATCAGAAAAGACCCTGTTTAAACCCCAGGGTGAGTGTGGGGTTTTTTTGTCTCTCCTTTGGTCAGAAGTACATTTATGACTATTTTAGACCCGTATCTTGTAAGCTCCACTCGACACGTTAAAAACAGGAGGAAAAAGACAACGCGCAAATCCAGTGTGCTGACCTGTACCCGTTCAGGGTGTCAGTGCAGATGCCCCCATTGAGACAGGGGTTCCGAGGGTAGGAGGAGCAGGGCTGGTGGAGCCGCTCCCGGGCGGAGCAGCCGCAGATTGCCTGGACGGTGGTTGTGAGGGAGACGAAGGACACGCTCCCAGTGTCCATCACGGTTGGAATGTCGTCCACCCTGAGGTGGTTTGTACAGCCCTCGCTGCAGTTTGCGCTCCTGCATTCGTCCACATCGATCTGGGAGATGTTCAGCTGCAAAGCTGACTGGATCTAAGAGGAAATACAGTTTAACTCATCATCACTCTCGTCCCAATGAAGGCTTTTACTCACTCAACTTCTGAAAACTCTAAGCCATCAGAGACTTAACGGAATGCTTTAGTTTGTTGTTTCTTAATAACACCCCTGACTATACAGACAAGCAAAATTACCCAAAAAATACAGGAAAAGTTTTGCAAAAAAATTACAGCAGCATTTCCCAAAAACTGAATTGTTGACATGACTGACTGAGAACATGTTAAATCTGTACTGGCCTACTAACACTATTTCCAGGGACCGAAGCTCTGGGAGCAGTGATACTCCACCTTCTGAGCTGGGTCATTTGTGTCACATCCCTCTGCCGCCTGATGGCAACAGGCAAATTTCAGCTCAAGCCAGGATAAATTCCTTGGGAGTAACACCCAGATACTGTGTCTCACATTCTCCCACACACAGGCACACAGACATGGGAACATGCAGGGCTGAGCTGCTTTCACTAATCATGTCCACAGACAGTGACCTGAAAAGACAACTCTACAGCACCCCTGATTCAGTCTAATCATTTGTGCCCCATAAATTTACATTTAATGTCAAACTGTCCGAAACAGAACACCGTCAGTTCAGCATCCTGGATGCTGCATTCTATGCTACATTAAGCTTTGCTAATCATCATTTTTATCACTAATTGGGGTTGCACCTGAGAGCCCAAGTGCCCAATAAAGAGCAGAGCCTCAGTGTACACAGGTCTGTAATGCAGAAATAGTGAGTGTC
The DNA here is from genome assembly GCF_003031625.1 of Empidonax traillii. Lineage (NCBI taxonomy): Eukaryota > Metazoa > Chordata > Aves > Passeriformes > Tyrannidae > Empidonax > Empidonax traillii. Next base: position 260,635 of record NW_020955588.1, read on the forward strand.
TCCACAGTTCCTTCCCATCTTCTAATCCAAACAGACCAAGGAAGGCCCAGCAGAGCACATGGAAGTGAAGTAGCTGTTCGTGGGGTGCCTGAGGCAGGAACAGAGCTGCTGCTATTCCTGGCTTCTTGTCCTTCAGCCTTAGCGCTGGACTAAGTTATGACAAAGTTTGTTCCCTGGCACAGATTTCTTCCTTCTACTTGCTTGGAGATTTTGCCTATTACAAAGCTTCGGAATTTGATTTGTGTTTGGTGATTCAAATACATTAAAGTGATGTGTCTGTCATGCCCAAACCTGAATGCAGGAGACCTCACTACCATGCTATACAAAAGTAAAACTAACATGAGGTCTTTATATACTTAATATAGTTTTTTTCCAAATGATAAAATGTATGGCAAATTTGTTACAAATAAGTTTTAAAAAGATCGAAACAAATATGTAAATAAAGCACTTCTATTGTTTTTTCACTAGTGCAGTCATCTCAATTCACACTGTAAGAACTCTGACCTTTACAATCAATTGTCCATATGTTCTCAAATATAGTAACATGTATTGATGATTACAGCCCCATGGGCACAAAGTTACTTTATAATGACAAGATGCATCCTGTCAATGCAGTTCTGTGTCTGCTGCCCACGTTTATAACCATTAGTGGAGGGTCTGTAATGCACATTTACATATCTCTGTAATACTATTATAGAAAAATTGTATACAAACAACCTCGGCTCCTTAAAAGTATTAGAATGGATTATTTTTCTACTAAATAAAAATAGCTGTTGTAAAAGTAGATCCCAAAGAGGTAATACAAACATATTATTTATGTAGCAATTCAACAAGTAATTCCAGTGCTAATTACTTATTTTCTGTATTTATAGTTAATATGTACAAAAACTACTAGAGAAATTCGCCAGCTGTGATTGTTTTCCTGTAAACTATTTGTGATTGCTCACTAAAGCTATTCATTAAATATTGAAAGGTGATATATAATTAATACAAACATATTTTTTCATTAAAATATGTGAAGCAATCCCCTTGTTACCACTTTGAGGAATACACATGTCATATACTATGGCAGAGAATATTTGAAATCTATGCTGTTTTCTATGTTATTGTTGCAGTAGTTCAATAAATATGCAAAAGAAGCAGTGGTTACCCTTCCTGAATACTCCCTCTCTCTGGCATTTCCTACTTGGTCACTCTGAACAGTCTCATAATCCACACAGCTATTTAAGATACAGCAAGATGTAGGCAGGTGGTAAGTTCAGACGGCCCTGTTCTGTTCCCAGAATCAGGCAAACTCCACCACATTCACACAAATGGCAAGTGCTGTTTTCCCTTTGAGAAAAATTCTCCAGAAGATGTACCATGTATTAAACCCAAATATGGCCCCAGAGCCACAAACAGCACACCAGCATTCCCTCTTATAACAGGAAAAAAAGTGGGAGGAGAGCGTCACTTTGTTTTTAAAGTCGTGCAGCTAAATGCAATCACAGAATCTGTTGTCTCCATCTCACTTATCTGTTGTAACTATTCTTCTAACTGCATATTCCTCCCAGCAGGGCTTTTTTCTATGAAGTGTCATCTTTTTGTACAGTAGAATTTCCATCTGGGTGGCATCAAGCCTCTACTCTGAGTGTCTAAACACAAGCTGATGATTTGGGGACTTCCATCAGCACCTCAAATGTCCAAAAAGCTGTCATTTCCAAGACATCATCTGTACTACAGCACCACTTCAGCTTCTAGGGATTCTTCTTATTTCATATTCAAAAGTCTTGACAGATTACACAATGAAACACTAAGTGGAGAAAACACAGACACCTGTCCCATGATGGAAATGGAGACCCATCTTCCTGCAGCTGTAAAGGGATTATATTCATTGAATCAGAAGTCAGTAAAAACATACAGCAACTGCAGATATGGGGCTAAAAAGAAGGAAGGAAGCCTGAATTACGCATTTATTTGACAAGTGCTTTTGTCCTGAGTGAAGCAATAAATACCTTATCTGTAGATCTAGAATATTTTTCTGCTGAGGTTTGGGAGATACACCCCCCAAACTCAGAGTCTGGGTGAATTCCACAGATGCACAACAAACCCAGAGAACAAACCTCATTTTTAAATGCTGCCACCTCAGCGTGCAGTTTCTCAGGTCTGTAATATGCTGAGCCACCACGGACTGCAAATCTGACATCTGTCTGTTTTCCACCCCTGTTCATCACACTGAAGACAATGACATCACTCAGCTTAGCAGGCAACATTTTTGCAAGTAACTCCTTGAACTCTCCGTGTCTCGTTTTGCTGCGTTCATCTCTCCTGATGAACTCCTCTGCTGTCATATCTGAGTTTGGGATTCAAAAACAGGTAAACATGAGATACTGGGAGATCACAGGCTGATTTCTCAATTTTTTTTTTTTGTATTTAACAATATGGAAACAGACCAGAAAGTGCCCCACAGTGATAGGTAAATCAAGTATTGATGTAACAATACCTACAGCACATATTCATTCAGTTAGAGGAGCAGCTGATCTAAACTCACCAGCAAATAAAACCAACCTGACAGACGCACAGTGGCTGAGTTTTGTATGGCTTCATTTTCCAGCTCTTTGACATGGATTTGTACTGTAGATATAACATCAGGACAAACTCCATCAGAAACTCTAACCTTTAAGTTGTATATTCCCTGAGGAGTATTATCCACCATCAGCAAAGACCCGGTCCTCTGATTTAATCTGAAAGAACTAGACAGAAACCTTCAATTAGGAAACCTTATTAAATCAAAACTGAGCACTTATTTTATCCATTAATATGTTTCAGAAGGTCTTAAATGTTACTGTGAATGTTATGGGATCAAAACCGATGAGAATTCACCAACAACCTCAGAAGAGCACCAGAAACACCTTAATTCAGAATCTACAATCTGCAGAGTTTATAAAAAGATGTTTGTGCCACTCAGACTTTCCCAAATTTGACTAAAAACAGTGTGCAGTTGAACCAGGGGTTCAGGTCACCATGAGCTCAGGTAAGAAACAGGAAGTGACAAACCACACAAATCATTCCAGATTATCACATCTCTGTCTGAAACAGGGTAAGGTCTGTATGAAATCTCTGACAGCACCTTCATTTGACACCTCTAAAGGCCAGTCATCAGCAAATATGGAAATATTCCAGTATTATGGAACAGTAACCTCTTAACAGGGAAAAAGGCCCTGGGGCAGCTGATGGACAGAAAGCCAGTCTTTAATGTTTGGCTACATAAAGCTTTTAAATTTTGAGTCACAGCATAGAGAAAAAATTCACATCCACTTTCACATCCATTCCTTCCCCTTCCAACAGCATTCAGTTCTGCCATCAGCCACCTCGCTTCATGATAGGAACAAATAATGTCTAAGTAGGAATTAAGAGTCCAATTCAACATTTCAATTAACAGAAAAAACTCCACTAATCTGAGTTATGGTTTTCACATGCAATTGTAAATTTAGACATCAAAGGAGATCACCAAATTCCTTTCCACTCTGGGTGAAATGATCCTATTCTGTACTTTTAAATTTGGGATTTGTATTCCATCAGCTCTCATATCTGAGAGCAAGCATTAAAAACTCTGCCTATTTTTAAACTGGATCTTACAGAATGCACATTTTAAAATAAATTAACAGTGACATCTGACTAAAAATCAACATCATAGTATGATCCTGCATTCTCCTGGAAAAAATATTTTATGCATTACTTTTCTTAATACTTCTTTACCCAAAGGAAAAAGAGCATTGAGAAGGTACATCCCTTAGTACACTCAATAACCCTGGCTTTATGCAATCCTGAACACAGAGAAATACACGGTAAAATAATTACAGAAGCATAAATATTACTCATTTTGACAGAAATACAATCCTCACTTGAGCAGTTTTCCTTCAGAGAGAAATGTTTTATTGTCCCAGTCATCTTGATCTGGTGCAAACACTTCCCCAAGCACTGTTGTTGACCATTTTCCTGGTGAGATAAATTAGAATAAATCTGCATTTAATTTTTGCTTTTCAGCGCATTTTATGTTCTGCCACATTCATTACTGCACTTATTATTTATTTATTATTTTTAGATTGGTGATAGTTCTGATCCAAGATTCTTAAACAATGCATAGCCTGTCATATGATTTCTGCCAGTTCTGGAAATGTGAGTATACTACAGATGTCACATGAAAGAAAAGTCGAAAACAGAACAGAATAATACATAAAATACAGCTCTCTATGAAATTCTAAGACACAAAAAAAGAATCACCACATCAGGAGTTAATCCTCAAATGTTTCACTGCTTGTCTATTATTTTAAACAGCACACAAGTGAAATATAGCAAAAAAGGGAGAGACCTTGCAGGGTGCAGCTGGGAGAGAAGGACTTGACTGAGAAAAGGTAATGGGCAAAAAGCCACCAAGCCAGGTCTTGGTCCTTTTTTCAGGCCCCTGTGGGCTGCCACAGGAGTGGGACATCCAAGCAGCTCTTCTAAAACAGCAAAAGGAGCAACGCCAGGGTTGGAGACCCCTGAATTCAACGGTCAAGATTCAGCAACATGGGAAATTTTTAAGGTTCAATTTTTAAGGACCCAACCCACCCTAGAAACCTCATTCTCTCATTTCTACAGTGTGATCTGGTCATACCTCTTTCTAATTTAGGTGTACTGAAACCAGCAAATGTTACTTATTGCAACGTACCTTCTGTAGATTCATCTTCTCTAATATTTATCAGAAATTCTACTACTGCAATGGTAGCTGAAATATAGCCAAGTCTATATAGAATGGACTAACTGGGGAAAGGTGAAATAAACTGCTTAGTAAGGGTCACCAGAACTAGTGTAATGTAAAGTTTTAGAGGTAAACTTCAGGAAAAAACACAGTAATAGAAATTAAAGACAAATGTTAGAAAGTATTATTAAACTGTTCATGCTCTCTCAGATATTTTCTGAATCATGTGTGCATACACAAAAAACTCTGTGTAGGTGAAAACTCACAAATGGAAAATAGATTTTATTAGTTTATAAAAATACTGCAACTGCAATGTTTTCAGCTAACAGTTTTTCGGTAGATAACCTTTTACACACTAGGGTCTGAGCCTAATGTAGTTTATTTATTCTACTTTATTTAGTAGTTCACAGAATTGAAGCTGCCATTTTGAGATACGCAAACCATTCAAGAGATAGATTAACAAACTGCAAGAGAAAAAATTATGTGTAAAACTCTGCTATATTCATGAACCTGATACAACACCCAGAATCTGATATAACATCCAGATAGCACTCACCTTTGTAACTGTACACATAGACCTCCTTATGGCCAGACTCATGGCAGTTGTCGTTTTCATCACCAACTGTTATAGTCAGGGTGTTTGTAGAGCTCATGGGTGGAATCCCACTATCTGTGATAACTACTGGCAGATGAAACACCTTCTGCTTCTCTCTGTCAAAGGACCTCAAAGCAGTTACAGTTGCTGTGCTATTTCCGTTGTCAGTAAGAGAAAAATCCAAAGAGTTCTGATAATCTGGTGGCAACGAAAACGTGAAGGGCGGCCCGTTCTCCTCACTGTCCGGATCAAACGCGTGAAGCAGCTTTGATGTGTGGTTCATGTAAACTATTTCAGGCTTCAGCCTATTCTCCCAAACTACAGGCATGTATGGTGCCTCAAACCGTGGCCCATTGTCATTAATATCAAGCAAGTTAATCAACACTGTAACGCTCCCGGTGCGGGCAGGTGTCCCTTGGTCTGCAGCCTGCACAATTAAACTGTATTTCTCAACGACTTCACGGTCCAGGGTATTTGCCACAACCACGTGACCATACTGGTCAACCACAAACTGCCTCATAGGATCTGAATCTGACTTTATAGAATAGACAATCTTCCCATTCAAATCAGAATCCTTGTCTGTAGCTCTCACTGTGGTCACTGTGGTACCTGCAGGCATGTTTTCAAACAAAGGGTTTGTCTGAATAAACTGAGAAAGGAAAGCTGGGCTGTGGTCATTGGAGTCTTCAACCTCAATCAGGCACACTGCAATGCTGGAAAAATCCATATCTTCCACTGTAACAGTAAGATTAAACTTTCTTTCACGCGCGTTCTCAAAATCCAATTTTTTTTTCAGTCTGATAGTGCCACATTGCCATTCTTTGTCATTCTCAATGTAAAACTTCTGATCTGGGTCTCCCCCAATGATACTGAATGTTAAGGCTGCATTTTCCCCAGTGTCTGCATCTGTAGCACACACCTGCAAAACCTCTGAGTCGATGGCTCTGTTTTCAGGAACTGTTGCCTGCCACATCTTTTTTGTGAACACAGGTACATTATCGTTGATGTCTGCAACCCAGATAGTGGCAGTGCCAGTTCCTGTTAACCCTCCCCCATCTCTTGCTTCCACAGTAAGAAAGTAATTTTCAGTCCTTTCTCTGTCTAGCATTCCCCCTGCAACGTGGATTGTACCAGTATTGGGATTGATATTAAACATGTCAGTACCAAACTCATTTTTCACATTCTCTGTTATCCTGTAAGTCAGGACAGCATTAAGACCTACATTTGGATCATCACGATCAACTGCACCCATTTCCATGACTAAAGTGTCCACAGGAGAATTCTCAAACACATTCCCATTGCAGTCATCGGGCATGCACATGAACATGGGTGCATTGTCATTTATATCCCACACGTTGATAATCACATCTGCAAACCCTGTGAGTCCTCCTCCACCTTCATCAGTAGCCAACACAATAAACCTCCACAGCGCTCTCTCCTCCCTGTCCAGTGTCTTGTGTGAGTAAATGCTGCCTGTTTTCTCATCTATTGTGAAAATATCAGCTGCACCATACCCATGCAATGAGTATCTCAAATCTCCTTCATCCACATCACTGTCAGGATCACTGGCCATGACCTACAAAAGTTTTGAAAAGAAGACATGGAAAGTATGAAATATGCCATGATTGCATCACATCCTGTATGTTGCTACAGCATATAGGAGCCCAAGCAAAAGCATGACAGGGTATTAATATGTGCATGCCAGGGAATAGCAAATTAGGGACAATTCAGTGTGACAATCATGCTTTGCACCACAACAACAATATAGATATTCTAGTACCAAAAAAATATTATATTTTTCATATGCATAGAGATAATTTAAACATGCTACTCTGATAGTTACTTTAAAATGCTAACTATTTGCTTTTCAGGATCACAGATGATCCATCTTGTTTCTCCTGCTATCTTTGTAATTGTTTTTTCTTAAAAGTCCATTTCTCCTCTTCCAGTGACAAAAAAACCTCAGTAAAACTAAACATCATTAATATATATGTGCTAGATTATTGTCCCATAACTGTCCCACAGTAATCTGTGCTCTTTCATTGAAATATCATAGTCTCTGAAACCAAATACACTACCTGAAGTACAAAGACTGGTAACGCATCCATTTCCTCAATTATACTTCCATAGTATTCATTGATAGAGAAAACTGGAGCCTCATCATTTTTATTCATGACACTGATGATGATAACTGCATAATCTTCCCACTTCCCATCAGAGGCCAACAAGTGAATCTCATACATTTTTGTTTCTTCATAGTCCAGTGGTTGGGCAATAAAAATGGCTCCTGTTTCTGGATCAACATCAAGGACTCCTCCCGTGTTTCCAGCCGTGATCTGATACCGTAATTTAGCATTTGTTCCTGTCAATTACCAACAGGGTCAGAAAACACACATTTCTGGAAGCAGACTGAAGCACGGCATGTTGAGATGAAGTACAAACCATACAACAGTTGGATTTGTGTTATTATGGTTTTGTGGTCTCTTAAAACACACAGCTATTTCAGATTAACCCTAGTATGTCCAACTGTAGTGTGTCTCTAATTATAAAATGTGTCTTTGCCATGAGGTAATAATTTTGCTTTTACTTTATTAAGAGGACAGAAATAAAGTGCAATATATCCATCACATCAGGTCCCCTGTCCAACACTATAGAGTAGATTTACAGACAGCCTAAGTAACAAACCAGAAGTTTGTTGAGTAGGTAAATCCTCTTTCAGTACATCTTTGCCACATTTGCCTCAGCCTCCTACACAGTCAGGATTTACTTCTACTTCACAAACACACTGACAGAACAGTCCTTTGGGACTTGTGCATGAAAAAAACACAGGCCTTCACCAAACAGGGAAGTCTAATGAGGAATGCACCACAGCCAAAAGATGCAAGTCTGTACTGTTCCCTCTCTCATTTATGAGCACTGGTTGTGTACTTACTTTTACATGACCTGTGCCTGAATTTCTGACTGATTTGTGGATATAACAATATAGCTAAGACTCATCACATGCATTTGGGAAGTCCACATTCAAATAAGAGATTGTTTAGAAGAAAAAGTAAAAGAACAACTACACTGCCCATAGAGAAAACAAATGAATCTCACTAAAATCCAGTCTGATTTATTTAGTTAATCAGGACATTTATATTGGAACCCATTTGTAAGAAAATGATATGATCTATAATGAATCTGTCTTTCCTGACACAGAAATTATTCCATATCATCCCACATTAATGCATGTCTCCTGAAATAAGAGATTACACCTCGCAGCTCCATTATGAACTGATATTCATGCCTGATCAGTTCACACTTAAAAGAAGTTTTAAAATCTGGAGACAAAAAGACATTTCCCTTCCTAACACCACTAAATATGTCTCGGTGTGCTGAAATTAACTCATGAATATTTCAGGCACAGCTGTGGGGAATTCCAATACTTTACCTTCATCTTCATCGTTAGCACTGACTGTGACAATAGTGGAGCCCACATCCTGGTCTTCATCCACATTTACCTCATAGACACTCTGAGCAAAGACAGGCTCGTTGTCATTCACATCACTGATGGAAACACGCACATAGGCCGTGTCTAGAGAGACGAGGAACGAGAGATTAAAACCCTCAGCTGTGCCACTTCTGTCAGCTACAATTCCTTAACCTGTCTCGCTGCACGTTAAATGAAGACAAATATGCAGACAATACAGAAACAAACCCTTAGGGTTGTGGACCATATATATACCAACATTACTCAAAAGCACTTGGATATCAAATGAATGTCACATCCAATTTGTTTAAACAGATAATACATGAATAATTGATGCCTAATACGGCCCTTGTACAGTTTTTAGTCATAACTTTTTGTCTGGAAGCCACAAAATTTTAAGTCGTTATTTAAGCAGGGAGATCAATCAAGAAAGGGATTCTCTATCTTGAATATTCCTACTTCATAATTACTTTTGACTGAATACAGTAGCATATGCAGTGCTTTGAGAAACACTTCCACTGCCCAAAGATCTGCATTGTACAGGTAACAGGTGCATCTTTACTAGCCAGGAAATTCTCTCTAAACTCTAACCATGAAGCTCTAGTTTTCTCTTAATTTCAGAACAAAAAACTTCCTTGATGATTCTGTAAAATTTATCCTCAAGCTGTGACACAACTGTTGCACAAACAATAAAAAATCCATCCCAGAAACCAAACCAACTGACACTCTTTCACATGCAGATTTGAAAAGAACAAAAGTAACACCTAATCTTGCGTTTCAGAGACCGATCCAGGTAACATCATGCTTGTTGCAGATACGTCTCTTACCAGAGTTTGGCTTCCCATGTTTTCCAGGTCGGGCTGACTCAGAGCCATCCACTGACTTGACTTCCAGAAGGTAGGAGCCCTTCTTCTCTCTGTCAAACACCGAGGCCGTGTATATTGAGCCTGTCTGGGAGTCCAAGCGGAAATGGGCGTAGTCTCTGCCACTGTCATGTAACAGGGAGTAAGTTATCTAAAGGATTAAACAGAAGTTGTTAATCTATACTTTCCTTTTGTTGGAAAGTTCACAGCTAAATAGGTACTTAGGGAGAGGAAGAACAGTCTTGTGCCTGAGAACTCGGCAAGGGCCAAGAAAGTCTGGTTCCAGTCTCTATTATACATATGTTTCTGTGATTGACCTCAGCTTGCACTCTTGTTTTAAAGATATACCTACTTTCAATTTTTTAAATCAGCAAGGAATAACTCCATTTTGGATGTTAACTTGCCATATTTTGTAAGGATTCAGTTTGCAATACCTCCAGTGATTTACAACTCATAGAAGTTTTTAACATGGTTTTTCTTCCATTAATTTATCCAAATTCATTTTAGGTCTAAGAAGACCTTTCCAAAACACTACTCTACAGCAAATATTTCACCTAAACTCCAGGCTGTATAAATATTTCCTATTTGTTTTCTGTCTCACACCTACCAGTTTTAGTCTCATTTTTCACATGACAACACAGAGCAGCTTGTAATAAACTACTTTATTTCATTCTACATTTCCCTATTAGTCCTCCCTTTTCTAGGCTGAAGACTCCCAGACTATTTAGCCATTGCTCACACAGAAGTTATTCCCCACCCCTCATCAGAGCAGATGTAGGTCCCCCTCCTCACCTCCCCATTCTGACCAAGGTCGAGGTCAGTGGCAGACACCTGAATGACAAACGTCCCAACATCAGCTCCCTCTGTCACTGAGGCTTCATAGATGGATGAAGTGAAGAATGGGACATTGTCATTGACATCTGAAACATCAAAAGAGCACAGAGAGAGAAAACCATAAAGCTTTAAAGAAAAAAGGTGCACAGTTCTGCTGTAACATCCCTGGACAGCCGACACACCTGTGACATTAATGTAGACCGTGGCAAACGCTGCCAGAGGAACTGCAGCAACGTTCTGTGCTCGAACCCTCAGCAGAAAGCTCTTTGTTGTTTCGTAGTCCAGGGGCTCAGCCACCAGGATTGAAGCAGAACCATCGTGTCTGTTTGGAGTCAGGTAGAAGCGAACCGGCATGTTGGTCTCCGGAACAAGTCCCTCTTCCAGGTTGTAAGTCACACGGGGATCACCAAGGGGAGAAGTTGCTTTGATTGTCTGCACAGTTCAAAAAGTGTTTAATCAACACTTCTGCAAGTACAGCAACATTTCCCAAAGCTTTTGTGTTTTGACTCCCCCAGACACTCAGCTACAAAACACAAAACTTATAAAAGCTCAGTACGTCTAAGCAAACAAAAAACATTCAGTTACTGTATAGCCTTAAGAGCTTACACAGAGACAAACAAATCTGTCCAGTCTTACCAAAACTGAGGCATCTCGTGTAATATTCTCTGGAATAACAACTTCATAGCTGTCTCTTTCCCACTGTGGAGGCTGGTTTTTTGCACTGGTAACAGTTACAGCAAGTTCAACTTTAGTGCTCCTATTACCTCCATCTGTAGCAATAACCTCTCGAATTATAGATGATCTCTGAAGAGTATAAAAAGGTTTCATTACAGAAGGTTTTGAACAGGGCTCCAAAATAAATTGATGCATAAAATAAAAGGCACACTTAAACCTACACAGAAGAAAAATATTTGCAATTGAACTTAAAATATTAAACAGGTGCAAAGTTGATGAAAATTCTGCTATTTGCTTTACTGAAGATTGTTGGAAAATTTTGATATGTGTCTCAACAAACCTTAGCACATTCCCCACAAAATCTAAACAGAGTCAAAATAGCCCACTTTGTGAAGCCCCTGAGTTCTTAAGCTTACCTACAAAAAGTTTTCATTAGGTCGACAGAGTTCTTAGATTCACTAAAGAAAACATACTAAAAGGACACATCTTCACCAAATGGTGTGTCAGTAACTTAGAAGTTAAATTTCAGTATTAAAAATATCTGTTAGGTATTTAAAAACTGGCATCTACAATAACGTTTTCATTTCAACATAAATTACTTCAGAACTCTGGAAACCTTGAACTGTTTGTGCAGACGTGTAGAAATGGCCAAACTGATCAATCTTTCATGCAACAATTTTATTCATTATGCTTTCATCTTCCTGAGGGATAGTTACACTTAGTCCACCATAACTAACATAAATCAAGTAGGGAATCTGTATCAGGAGCACTCAGGTCTGTGTCTGAAATCATTGCCTGTTAACACAGGGAAATCCTACACTTGGTTCCTGCTCCCCTGCTTATGATCTCAGCCCTCCAGCCCTCGGAATTAGCATGCCAAAGCCAGGGAAATGGGAATAGCAGATTCTCAGAGGCAGTACTGCTTTCCAGCTGAAAGCAAGGTTTGCTTATATGCAGCTTACAGTCAATGGACTCATGAGCTAAAAGCCTTAGACTCACGTTTAATTTAAACACCGTGTATTGATCCTGTAACATGACGGGGTAACACAAACTCACAGCCTCAGTCTCTCCTGGGATATACTGAGATAATCAGCTTGGAAAGGAAAGCAAGCACCATACCTGAGATATGGGTTGGTTCACAAACACCCAGCCTGTAGCAGGATTAATCTGAAAGTAATTTGGTTCTTCGTTGGCTATGGAATATGTGATGGCAGCATTTGAGCTGTAGTCATCATCCCGGGCCGCAACACGCAGGAAGCTGGTCCCAACTCTCGTGTCCTCTCTTAAGAAATCTAATGTAAGGAAAGGAGATTTCAAACACATCGTTCATTCACTGCAGTACCATGGACATCTTGGCAAGTCATGCAGAAATATTAAAGTAATAATGTATGGAAGCTGTAACTTGATCTTCCTTGGAACAATGGCCATACACATTGCACGGAGTATTTTAAAGGGCTGCTATCACTCCAGAGCTGTGGATCACATTTGAACTTCATGTTATCACACTGATAAACTAGAATTCTTATTGTTTACAATTATTTGAATTGTATTTTAATAAAGGACTAATTGCTCTGTATTATACTTAAATTGAATTTTAATTTATTGCATAAAACCAGAAGAAAAGGACCACATTGCCAGAAACTACTTTCTAGGATTTGCGTTGCATAACTAATGGAGAATTGTCAGTCTTCATTTTTTTTTCTTAATATTATACATGTCTCGGATTGCTTCCATAAACAGGAAGGGTTTTTCTGAAGAACCAACAACGAAAGGTAAAACAACAGACAACGAAGAATTACAAAATTCAAATGGGAAAAGGAAAACTATGCAATCAAAAGCTATGACAGAAATCTATTAATCTGAAAACAAAGGACACAGTTAATGCTCAGCACTGCACATCCACACTGTTATTACAACTCCTCCATCCCTGTGAGTACCAGGCACTAACATGGCTATTGCTTCAAGGAATTCTCCCATAAGGAAGGTCTATGAACCAAGACTGTACTTGTTACATCACCTGACACAGAGTACCAGTTCTGCAACTAGTAAGAGCATCTCTGGCTGCAATCAGCTAGTTTGTCACATATTCTACTGCCAGGAAGAAAACAAAAACCCCAAAATTGGAGACATCAGGCAAGCTCACACTCAGGGCACCGAAACTCTATCCAATGACTCTCAATTACATTCATAGTGGGTGTTTTCAAATCTGGGGTCATTGTCATTTTGGTCCAGGATGACAACATTGATCTGACATATTCCAATGAGTGGTTCCGCTGCCTGATCTGTTGCTGTCACAGTGATGGGATATTCCCTCTGCTTTTCTCGATCAAATACCTGAACAGTTGTCAGAACTCCTGAAAACAAAGTAAATACCAGACAGTTAAAATATCAGGCATTTGACAATATTCTACACGTAGATGTTTCCTGGGCTGTCAATACACTGAGATACAAAGCAATAGTTCAAATACACCTTGAACACGAACTTCAGGTCCAAGCATCCAATGACAAGATTTAACAACTGCAGCAGCTGACATTGCACTGCTCAGACAGACACAAACTTCAGTTACATCTACACACAACTGGACTTAAATTTAGAAAATGGAGATAAGTACCAAACTAACTTTAGGAGAATGAGTTTATTAAAGAAATATTCCTTTTGAAGAGCAGTAAGTACAGTGTAGAGGAACATTTCACGCCTTCTCTCCTCCAGAAGTTCAGCCTCAACTTATTTTCAACCTTCCAAGACTAAATTCCTTTGCTGTTTGTAAGACTACTGTCACTTGGATAAATCATTTATATACCACTAGCAATGTTGCAAGATAATGTTTGGGGTTTTTTTTAAATCCAGTTACAAAAACACACAAGTTACTTCACACAGCAGAATTTCTATATTTCAGGAAAAACATCAGTTTTAGTTCAGTACTGGACATGTATGAAACTATTCCATGGAATACTTGTTCATGCAGTTAATATAGCTTATATTTTGTCTGCTGTCAAAAAAACTAAATAAAAAGCAAGAAGTCTGATTTTATTTAAGCCTTTCTTCCATCAGTGTTACAAAGTGGTTTCTAAATGTTCTGACGTTTTACCTGTGTCAGGATGAATAGTAAATGCTGGTAGGACACCATCTCTGTGCATCAAGCCATATTTCACTATACCATTGGCTCCTTCATCAGCATCAGTGGCTTCAACCTGCAGTACAACTGTCCCTGAAGGCTGGTTTTCCAAGACAGAAGCATGTTCCCGATAATACTGGCACTAAGAGAGTGGAGAAGATAAAAAACCAACAGAAAAATCAAGGACTTACCATGCCATCACTGTAAAAAAGATACACCAGAGGAGGAAAAAAAAGGAAAATCAATTCGGCAACACTTCATTCCCATGCACTGCTGGTGTTTTATCTGTATCATCACTAATTTACAGACTTCACCTGCTATTCTGTGGTTATATGAACCACACAGAACATGAGGCCACTGAGCATCCCCAACAAACAAAAATATTTGGAGAAAAAGCTGTAGTTACTTCCAAATGCAAATATTTTTCTAAATTAGCAAAAGTCTAATAAAAAAAGAGGGCATACACTTGCCCAAACTGCAGAACTGCTTTGGTCAAAAAGAGATTTTACACAAAGTAACTTGGTCAAGGAGAGGTTACTGAGAATTTCCAAGACTGACATGAATAGTTGCTGACTTTTCAAAATATGCAACATTGTCCAGCAACATTTGAATCATCAGCATCAGACTTGAAATTTTTAGACAACAGATCTTTAATATGAATTAGCATTCTGAAAACAAATTACAGTATTTATTTTTTAAAGTAGTTTAATATTTAAGCTAAAACACTCATTCTTCTCTCTTTCATTGGTTCCAGCCCACGAGAGGAAGCCTATGCAATTTAGAGAGGTATTTTGGAATATTCTGGAACAGCTCCACTGCATAGACAGCCATCCCTATTGATTCCTGCTCTTATGTCATATGAAAACTCCAAAAGTGTGTCCCAGCCTCATGTTGTGGAACGCCAGAGATGAGGTGTGGTTCAGGGAGCACAGGGCTGTCCTACCACAAGAGAAGGACAAATCCTGCTATTCTGAGGGAGGGATGGAAAAGATGGAGAAGACAGAGGCATCAGGACTCTAAAGGAGAGAGGGAAGCAGAGCAACCCCCACCCCCGAGCAGCTCCCCTGCTGCACATTTGCAGTGACAACACAGTGCTAAATAAACAATTACACACAGTACAACACAAACCACGAGCCTCAAATATTTACCTTCTGAAAGACAGGTTTGTTATTGTTGACATCATCAATTTTCACAACAACCTGGGCAGTACTTGTAAGAGGCTGGGGTCCTCCAGAGGCATTATCATCAGCAGCTGTGACATTAAGTACATACTCTGTTCCCTGCAGCTTAGGAAACGGGCTTGAACGAAGTCTAACCAGCCCTGTAAAAACAACAGGTTGGGGTTTTTTTTTCTACATCAACCAATTACCATTATTATTCTTGCTAGTAGGAGTGATAACAAACCCCTGTGGTTTGCCTATTCACCAATAACCCATAAGGCTGCTGCAGTTTAATTTAACTATGGTGTTTTTACTGCAGTGTGATATTAAAACAAAATTAAGACACCACAACAGGTTTGTCTGCAGGTATGGTTACAGAGCTAAACGAGACAACAGCTACACCTCAGCTGACCCACACAGAACAGCTTTTATTTACCTGCTACAGAAAAAAAGTAAAATAAAACAAAAAAAAAAGACACAGAAGCATTGTGGTAGACTGGTGTTTTACCTGCACCTGCCCCACCAGCGAGCCTGGCTCTGCTCCTGTATCATTACTGCAATGACACACGTGTCACACGTCTACTGCTGCAGCTGCCATCGACAGCTCAGCTGAAACTACTTCAAGTTTGCCTTCCTGCAGCACAATCACAGCAGCACTTACTTGTAGAGGCACAGCCTCAGAAACCCTTAATTTGCTACCCTGATAATTCCCCCAAATGCTACACCCTGCTGGGTGGGACATAAAGGCACTGTCAGGGAGAGATGTGCTACAAAAACAGAGACCATGCAGTGAGGAGCTGTCATGCTTTTGCTCCATCATCCATCCATCACTTCTGTTATTCGTCAGGAATAATAGTAATTGTCATTACAACAGAGGATTGTCACAGCATCAATGTCACTCAGTTTGCTTGCAGATGTATTGTTTTAGCTGCAGTGCTTATCTTTGACACATCTCCACTTTACCTCCACATTTCTGCCAAGGGGGTACATATTCCCCTGATATCATCCCTGAAAAGGAACTGCTGCAAATCACTGCATAAACCTTTAATGGTTTATTCAGCAACTAAAACCCAAAAGTGTTTTGGAAAAAAATGCTCATGTTCCTAAAATAAAGTTTCAAAGACTATAAAATTAATTGGTAAAAAGGTATAAACGTACCTATATGCGATTATCTCTATTAAAACTATGGAGCTAATCCCAAGAGATGCTATCAATCAAATGTTAAAATGCTTGGAGCACTTTAAAAAAGGGTTTTCAGAAGTGTCAGACATCTTAATACTGTGGCAATTAGACACTTTCAAAACCATTGTTCTTCTTCAGGTGACAAAGCATCTTTAGAAATTTAACTCTTGGAACCTGAAACTCTCTTTGTAAGTCAGAAAGGAGCTCACAATAAATTCAGGATTACACTTCAACACTTCCAAGTTACCTGCACACCATAATTTTGGAACATTTCAGAATCTACACATTAATATTGCAAAACCATGATTGCACTGAAATTAAAATTTCATGGTAAGTGAACTCCATGAAATAAAGAGAAGGAATAACTTAGGGCAGCTTATGCCTTCCTATATATTCAATGCTTACGCTGTGAAAACTCTAAGTTCAAAATACAAAGTAGTTTAACTGAAGTTAATTAAGTTAATTCAATCCTTCAATGGGATTTCAGTTTGTTTGCCTGTTTCAATATCAAAACATCCTCTTTTGTTTTTTTCAGGCAATCAACAGCAAATAAATCCTATTAATTTAAAGGTATATGCCAACCTACTTGTATGTTGGGTGTGCATTTTTTAATTTATTTTTTTCTAATGAGGACACCAATGTGGTGGTTTCTTTTTTTCCTATTCATGTTTTAAAAACATGTGACTGCTGAAAAGAACTTTAAAAGATGTAAAATTGGTATTTCAGAACAAATGCCTTAAACTGAAAAGTATTCTCCACACATTTTTTTTTTCACATGCATGAAGTGTTCTTGGCTAAATAACACTGGTCATGGGAATGATTTTGTCTTTAAATTAAAAATACACTTTTTTAGTTCACATTTTATATACTTTTGCCTTCACTGAAATAAAACAGTGGTAGTGTCATTCCACCTACAAATGCATTGTTTTGTGTCAGTACAACACAAGTAAACTTAGCTAAGAAGTGTTTGCTCACACATGTAATCAGGGCAGACATAAGCACAGTGAGGGGAAGCCTCATCTAAAAACCAAAATGTCCAGTTTCCAATATTAAAAGTTGTTCAGATCCTTGTCTGACGTTTTGGGATACCACACTGTTATCAATAATAACACACTCCATAAAGTTACTGTCTATTAAGCTCCCTGTTACCTATAACAATGCTCTATTAAGTTAAAAGACTGAAAGCAAACACTGCATAAGTAAAGAAGGTCAATTATACAGAACTTTTAGGAAATTATACCATTTTTTAACATTAAACAAGAGTTTATGCATCCTTCCCCTGCACTTTTAAAAATTAAGCTTCAAAGACAGCACATGCTATTCAGTTTTATAATAGCTACCTAATTAAGACCAAATTACCCAAGGGAATGGCTGGAGCTGTGTCAGGGCAGGCTCAGGGTGGATCTCACAAGAAGGTTCTTCCCCCAGAGGGTGGTTGGCACTGAACAGGCTCCCCAGGGCAGTGGGCACAGCCCCAAGGCTGCCAGAGGTGCAGGAGGGTTTGGTCAATGCTCTCAGGGACAGGGTGGGATTGTTGGGGTGTCTGTGCAGGGCCAGGAGTTGGACTGGATGACCCTTGTGGGTCCCTCCCAACTCAAGAATATTCTATGGTTCTGTGATTCTGTGAAATTCAAGGTGCATCACAACAGAATCAACATTACTGCAGCAGCAAAGAGCTAATATATCATTACCTTTCT